>NW_009259427.1:1448908-1469849 GCF_000687185.1 Egretta garzetta | reverse complement strand
TATGAGCCAACAGTGTGCCCAGGTGGCCAAGAAAGCCATAGCTTGTATCAGGAATAGCGTGGCCAGGGAAGCATACTCGTCACTGTGGAGGCTGCACGTCAAATACTGTGTTCAGTTTTGGGCCTCTCACTACAAGAAAGATGTTACATTGCTGGAGCATGTCCAGATGAGAGTAACAAAGCTGGTGGGGGCTCTGGAGCAAAAGTCTTATGAGGAGATGCTGAGGGAGCTGGGGTTGTTTAACCTGGAGAAAAGGAGACTGAGGTGAGACCTTATTGCCCTCTACCACTACCTGAAAGGAGGTCGTAGTGAGGTGCGTGTTGGTCTCTTCTCCCAGGTAATGGGTGATAGGATGAGAGGAAATGGCCTCAAGTTGCACCAGGGGAGGTTTAGGTTGGACATTAGGAAAAAATTCTTCACCAAAAGGGTTGTTAAGCATTGGAACAGGCCACCCAGGGAAGTAGTCGAGTCCCCATCCCTGGAGTTTTTTAGAAGACATGCAGACGTGGTGCTTAGGGACATGGTTTAGTGGTGGATTTGGCAGTGTTACGTTAATGGTTGGACTTGATGATCTTCTGGGTCTTTTCCAACCTAAATGATTCTATTGATTTCTTTTGTTTATAAATTAAAGTCTAAAAATTCATTGGGAATGGAGCATTTTTGTAGGCATTGTAGACCTACAGTCAAAATTCTTAAAGTGCTTATCTGAATGCCCTCAAATAATCCCACTGAAGTAGGAGAGTTTGGATTTATGTGTGGCTGCTGAAGAACATAGACTGGTAGTTTACAGTTTTCAGTAATCTGGAGCCTCATATAGGTCTGACTTCCATAAGCTACCCTTGGTGATGAAAAGGTGATTTTCCTTTAAGGGTTCATATAATAAGTGTTAAGGGCACTGACAACAAGGAAATTATTATCTTCGCTTTGAGGAACTGTGGCATTTTTTGCAGCTGCAGTTGCAAGCAAGTGTTTAGTAAGTGGGAAGCACTACAGAGCAAGTCCCTTTATCCATCACATTACCCTAATAATTAAACTGTCAGCCAGGGATGTCAGGCTTTAATAGAAAAAAAAAATTTGGAATCAAACAGTGGTAAAAAAATTGTGACTATTCCTCCAGTTGAGCCTATAATTTTTTTTATCTTAATCATTATGTTTGCATAAGGCATTGCTCAGAACACACATTTTAAAGTGGGTTTTTTTAATACTTCTTATATGTTTTAAAATAACAAGAAGTTATTTAACCACTCTCCATTGTTCCTGTGACTCTGGGAAACAATTATCCTAAAAATCACTGGTAATTTTTTTACTGTGGTTTGTTTCTAAAATGAGCCTCAGGGCTGATTTCTAGAATCTCCAAGCACCTTTTCCTTGAGGATGTAAACCCACCTGATCTTCTGAACTCCCCTTTTGGGCTTATTCTCCAGGCTGTCAGGTCAGGTCTCTATTAAAAAGAGAAGTGACCCAGCAGCTCTGGCCCCTTTGCGGTGAGACATGGATGGCTGTCACCAGTACTTTTGTTCTAAACCTTGGATTTTCCAGGCTCTTTTTTCCTGCTTTCTGCTTCCCAGCTTGTAGTTCAGGTAGCAACATATTTGTCTGTAGTGAAACGAATGGCAGTGAACTGGGGCTACAGATACTGATCAGAAAACCATGAAAACATAACAGTGAAGTCAGGGCATCTCTGATCAGTAGGGCCACTGGACTGAGAGAGACAACCTGCATCATCATGTCCAGGCAAAGTCTGTTCAATCCAGAATACTCAACCATGTGTCTGATCCAGCTGATACCACTGGCCACGGAGGGCTGAATGGTATTCATGAATTCACACCTGAAGAAAAGGGCAAAAAGCCAAAATTGTCATCTGCCCTTGGAACAGTCCTGAAGAAGTTATTGACAGTGTCTGCTTCTACATTTGACCCATATTTTTCTACACTTGGAATAATGAAGGAATACAGCACACACCACACTGTGCGAATAGCTGGAAAATGCTGATTTCTTTATGCTATCACTTTCGTTTGTGGCTCCTGGCAGTATACAACACTGTGACTGTCACCACTTCTGTCCTCTTCTAACTAGGACCAGACGGAGAGAAGTGCAAGGTTTTAGTATCCCATTACCAATTTCCTGAGCAACAGAATGCCAAGTTCCAATTTGCGTTCTAATTTTAACTACAGTATAGATTTTTAAATAAGCCTCAAGCTTCCTATTAACATGATCTGTCTGCTCCTTTGGTGCTCTCTCATCCCATTCTGATCGACCCATGAATGGGCTCCTTGTATTATTCATTGTACACTAAATTAAGCTTTTAGTGTTAAAGGCTTTCAAGTGTAGCGTTCCTTCCGTAGAACTCATTACCTGTGTCAATACACAAAGCAGAAGCGCTTAATAGATTTAAAACATCTAGTATCTGCCCTTTTTTTCAGCTGTTATTAAGACTCAGGAGCATTTGTTAGTCTGGTAATATTCCTTATTGTCCTGATATTAATTTCATTAGTCATTGAGCGTGCACTATGGAGTTCCAAAGTGTCTTTGCATCATATGAACTTTAATTAGTCTTGAGGTTTTCCAAAAAGGGGTAGGTAAATGAAAATTATTATGGCTGATCGTGGCTTTGTACATCTTCAGAAACTAAGAAATCTGTTTTCATCACCTGTGGGAAAGCAGGGATGGTAGCACAGGAAAAACTCTATCTACAGCCCCCATTCATATAATAAAATAAGCAAAAAAAGAAATACAGGTTAGATGGTATATTGTTAGCTTTTGTTATGGTCCTTGGACTTAGATTTTGTGTGGAAACATTTGAATAAGTGTATTCCCTCTTAACTGCATTTCCCTGCACTGCTCACAGAAGATGTCACCTGCAGGTAGGTGATCCCTGCCTCACTGTCAGGAGGAATCAAAGAGTTGACTTGAGCGTATGTTCACTAACCACTCAGGTAACGCTTCATGAAGACGACTGGACAGGTTACTTCTCTCAGAGCCACTGTTCCAAGGGTGTCCAGGGCTGTGCCTGTAGTAATACCTGACATGTTCTTTCCAACCCCTTCAGTGACCAAAATACTCCTCCCTCCTCCCAGGCTTCAGTGTACTGTCCCTTTGCTTTACCTATGCTACCATTCACGTGCCGTGCATTAGGCTGAATCACTGAAACAAAAACTTTTAAAACCTGGATCATTTTATAGATGTAGGTTGTAGTGATTTGGGTTCAACATACTCTACTCCTTCCCATTTTAGTAGCCCAGCAGAAGCTGTGGAGTTGAAAACTGCCCTGGGGAAGAAATGGTCAGCAGGGCTCAAAAAGGGGGCTGAAAAAATGTGAACTTACGTGCTGTGAGAAAGAAACATTAATGGAACAACACCCTCAGACACAGCTCTGTGGGTAAGATTTTCTTCACAGACAACAACACGCATGAATTATGGGCATTTGGGGGTTTGCTTCATTTTCAGAGAAAGCTGGGATACAAAAGAGCAGCTTGCAGAGCAAATGAACATCTCCAGCTATCTCAGAACTTCAGTCTGCTATTTAATCCAAAACTAAACCCTCCTGGGTTTTCTGCCAAGCCGTTTCACTTCTGTTGGTAGAGGAATAAACTCCTACTGTACAAATAATGGCCAGCCAATGTCTTGTTTAATTGACCTTGATGTAAATGCCAAGGAACCAGGCAGAAACATAGCTGCTGCACATCACAGGGGACCAGTGCATGGGAAGAGCAGAGCTGGCATTTACATTCGAAGTATGAATGAGGAGGAAAACTTAACCATTTTGCTCATCTCAGCTCCTACTGTGAGTTTCTTTTTTGTTAAAGGATGACAGGACCATTGAGAAAAAGGTGCACCAGGGTTGTCTCTGTCTTGCAGCTAAGGGACCCAAATCTTCAGGTTTATGCCTCAGGGTCACAGCTTGTGTGTCTCATCAGTGGCTGCGATCAGACACCTTTGGTATGGAGTTGGTTTTTTTTTCAGAAAGGCATGTACAAACTATTCTTTGCAGAGATGGAGTTTGTAAAGGAGACTGACATGCCAGGGTTTGCCTCCTCCCAGAAGATTCGAGTCCCTTCCATTTTTTCCACTCGATAGCTCCCATAAGACATTTAAATGGTTAAGGCAAAGATCAACTTCCTTTTTTTTTTTTATTTGTTTTGTTTTGATAACAGAAATAAAACAGGAGAGAGAAAACATTCGCGGTGTAATGACTGCATTGTTTGGGAGTTGGTAGTCAGACTCCAGGAGCTTAAACAGATGACCTATCAGAGGAGGTGGGTGTAATGCATTCTGTTGTGCTGGGTAATGTATTCTGAGCCTCTTGGTTCCAGGGGAGAGAATGTAAAAAAAAAGAAAAAAAAAAAAAAACAACCAAAACCCAAAACAAAACCCAGAAATAATCTTGGTTAGGGGAAGAAATTATTTCAGCTCTGTTGCTGTTGAGGAGCCCCTCCCTGCTTGTCCCCATCTTCACTTCTATATCAAGGTGAAAACAAGAAATCAGTAAGCCAGGAGTAATGTCAGCGTGGAACATCTTCCAGGCTGCCTTTGTCTGCTTGCTAATAATGAAAGTCTATTTATAGCTCAGCGCAGAGCAGGGAGAGTGTGCTGTGGGTGACAACGTGATATGGATTTCACAGTCCATCAGTTTGGATTTCAAGTTTACAGTCCTCTCTCGGACTAATTGAGAAGTCAGACACTGTTTTGGGATGTTACAGGCAATGCAAAATAGGGCACTTGGTGCTTGTTTAGCGAGCATTTGGGGTCAGGTTGGCTGGGGCAACGTCAGAGCACTCTGAGATCAGTCAGGCTTTCAACGGTGGCCTGAGAAAACCCAGCTCATGGAGACAGGTTTTGCATGCTGAGCATCAAGGTGCTTGTGGGCTTGATATCTGTCATAGCCCATCACTTTATGGTAAAAATTAGCAGAAGTCCCAGATCAGACTGCAGCCTGGTGCTGGGACCAGGCACTGCAGACATGATGAGGCATGGTTGCACCCATGCAGCAGAGCCTCCCAACTATCTCTTCCTCCTGCCCCTCTCTTTCTCCCTCCCTCCCTACAGCCGTTTCTGGGGTTTCATAGTGAAAGAGTGCCAAAACCCATAAAGGGAAAGGGGAAGAGATGTTTTATCACAGCCTAGCTACATCATTCCCCCTTTGCTGTACTGACACAGTTGAAGGGAAGCATCAGGGATGTATGGGGAGAGATGAGGTTCCCTGCAGGAAGGTAGAGGGGACATACTGGGAGCTGGTGAGCAGCAGATTGCACCAGTGGCAGTGTCCTGAAAAACAGCTTCCTCTCCAGAAGATTAAAATTTTAAGTTGACAAAAATTGGAAAGAGAAATAAAGGCACAGAGGTTGAGTCAATTTCCTGGCAGAGTGAGAAACAGAAGTTGAGTCTTCTCCATCGTAGTCCAGTCTATCACATTGATCCACTCATGAGTGGATCCTGCCACCACCGTATAGGACCAGAAATACACTTATCCTTTCTGTGGAGGGATAGAAGAAATGATCCCAGACTGATTCACGGAACCTGTGCCCTTCCCATATAGGGACCAGAATCATGCCCCAGAAGTGGGCCTGACTTGCTGTGGTCATTGGTGTTGTCATGTGGATGGGCCTTATGCAGCTTCGTTGTTGTGCTGGTGCCAGAAAGCTGATTGGGTGTACTCAGATTAGTGTAAAATGGGGCCAAACTAACAGGGAAAGGAGATACGCTGGATACTCAGTGGTCCTGAATAGCTCCCAAACTGCTGGGAGCAAGCTGCTCTCTGTTTGTGGTGCTGGGACTTGGGTGCTTCTGCTTCTACTTTCTCTTGCTACAAGTTCAGTTCTTTGGGCTTAACTCCATCCACCTGCCTCTTTCTGGACACATTTTCAGTGCAGTGCTGTCTGACAAGTGTCTTGATGAAGCACTCCTGCCTGGTGCCTAACCTTTTCCCATTGCCGTTTCAGCTGGTAACCCCTACCCTTGAGGGTGAAAAATCCTTGCTTAGAGCTCCAGTTCCTCACCGTGAGGAATCAAGGGTGGAGTCCATGACAGGGGCTTTTTTGTCCAAACACTTCATTTCCATATAGGTGGTGCTAAAAGTCGTAAGTTTAAGTACAGTTCCTTATAGCTAGGCATGGCATACCACTGAACTCTAGCAGCTCTAGGATATGGGGGCTATGCATTGCATGCAGTGCCTAATTTTAAGCTCCCAGGTTTCAGAGTTTTGGTCTTTTTGGTTTGTTTTTTTTTTCCATCTTGGAAGTGAGCCTGGTGTTATTTCAGGCATAGTTTATTTGGTCTTGGGGCAAGGAGATAGACTACATGACCTTCTGCATTTTGACCCTATTTTCTAACTAGAAAGACCATGGTAAGGCTCAGTAGTTTCATATGAGAGGAATCTGTCTAAAGCTCTGCAAGTATTAGATTTTTCTTTAATAGTCCGTTCCAAAATGTTTTAGTTTTCCCTAATTCTTTAATTGCAAGGTAACACTAGTTCAGTTAATTATTTATGACTGCAGCAACCGCTGCTCTCATCTTCATGGTCAGCTCTTGAGGGATTTCAAGGTCCTGGGGGGATCCTGAATGCACTCAACACTTAGAGTTATCAGTAGGCACCTGGGCCAGCATTCACAAGCATGTTTAGATACTATATTTCACTACCTTGTGGAAATTCAGGTGCCTACATCTCTTTGTGGGTCTGGCCACTAATGATTTAGCAGTTTGGAACCTGCTTATTGATCAAGGGCTGAGACTTGTCTTGAGATAAGGACTCACCCCACTTTCCACTACCATGTTCAGTTTTAACTTGAATCCAGTATTTTCTGCAAATTAATTTAGGGTTGGATTGAAAAGGCCATGTTTTTGCTTGTTTTTACTTGTAATGTGGTGGGGGCTGCCATCCCAAACTCATACTCTGGAATGGTGGTGGATTAGAACCCGTTACCCTTCTTTCAGGCCCATGATGTCATTTCTTTGCTACATCTTGTCATGCTGATGTTGTGTTGGAGCAAAGTCAGGCAGTTTGAGGCACTCTGCACTAAGCAAGTTGACTTTGCAAGGCAAGGCAACAATGAATTAGGTCTGATCAGATTTATTTTAAAACTATAGGGAGAGTTTGAACATAGCATTCAGATAATACAAACTCTAGCATCCACTGAGTTTGAATGAAACTGGATTTAGAGTCTCTATTGCCATTTTCAACTTTCTTCTCATTGTCTCCTCTGTTTTCAGTTAAATTTGCACCCTTTCCATTGATATGTCTGTAATCCAGTTTACTTGTCATAGTCCCAATATCTGATAATAAAACACCTTGGCCCTGAGAAAAGCAAATGAATTGTGGCTTAGCCTCTCGACATCCCCAACTCTCTCCTGCTCAAACACACTCAGAGTATTTTTTCAGCCTTAGGAACAGCACTACAGACACAAGTTACTATTTTCATGAGTTTGTAAGGTCAGTTATCTGATAAAACCTCCATACTTCAGGTCATGTTTGATGGCAAAGACCCTGAGTTGAATAAGGGAAAAGTGCTGGATTATTCTGCATCCATGCTCTAAGTGGCTTGCAATAAAAACATTAAGAAAGAAGAAAATGTAGCTAATTTAGTCAGTGAGTCTAAAATATACACTCTTAGAAAATATAAGAAGCACATTCCTAAGTTGTTATGTGTTCTGATATGAAGCAGTCTGAATACAACATGTTGTCTCTTGTCAAAAGCAGTTTGCTTCTTCCCTTTGCTGAGTAGCCTTTGAGTTCTGCTTTTGCACTGGGTAAAATGCTACCTAGATCATCTGGTGATGACTGTGCTGTTTCCTTTCTACTGAAGAATAAACCAGCTCCCTGCTAAGAGGAAAGTACGGCAGCTTCAGGTTTATCAGTTTTACCAGTTATGTTCCAGGCTTGTAAAATCTCCAGCTACCAAGAACAAGGTGAGTATCTGTACGGCTCCACTCTGTACTTTGCTCTTAATCAATGGGATTTTTTTTTTTTTCCTTCCAAGGGTCCTAATCTTTTTTGTTAAAAGGCTTGTCTTCCAAAAGCAGCAGACATCGTACCAGGTCGGCTCACTAAACCTGTGCAAGGGGTGGATGAGTTTGAACTCTTTGCCTTGCATAAGACTCAGTGCTTTAGCATTACTTGAATGTGTCCATCCTCAGGTAGAGCTCTTGGCAGAAGAGACTTATTTAAGAATTGGAAGCGTGTTGTGATCATCCTCAAGCCCTGGACACTAAAAGTCAAATTTTGCCTATGCCAGGTACAAGATTCGTTATTTGCGTTGACTCCACTCTTCTCTGTAGTAACAACTGTTACTTGCTCAAAGTAACTTGGTCTTGTTCTAAGACTGATGTGATCTTCATAAGCCTCTGCAGCTGATGTCCCAGAAAAACAACTGTTTGAGTGCAGACCCTGGTGAAAACCAGTCCGGACTTTTTTGTCCAAGACTTGAACCTCCAACCCGTCACATTTTCTGACATAGCAACAAGTGCATCAGAGCACTTTGAGTCCCGCCTTTTGAGGGATGCATCCAGAGAGTCTTCAGAGACCTCTAGTACCATATGCATGTTTTACATATAGATACCCATTCATAAAGATCATTCTATTTCACACACTAATTTTAATTAACAGGCTGCCACTGGGAGAATTGGTAAGATAAAATGGTTTATAGCATCAGCAATAAGCAGGCTAGGGCCATAAAACTGGTACAGGGCTGGGCAGTGTGATGTACAGAAATCAAGTGTAGAGCCAGGCTGGTGCAGCCACACAGTACAGTGTTGAACACATGTATGATAAAGGTCTTGGGAACCATATTAGTGGGGCACTATGCCAACATGCTCTGCTCGTTAGGTGCAGAAACTGCCAACAGGGGTCCATTGCTTCCATTTTTGGAGTTATTGTGGGCTCTGATAGCTCAGACACTATGAGACACTCCAGAGCTCAAGCAAGAAATGATGGCAATGGGCACCATGGGAGGTTGCTTTCCAGCAGAAACCATTGGTGTTGGCACATGAGTTGGGGCAAACAGAGGTGGGGGCAGTCAGTTTTTTAGTTTTGCCAATTTGCTTCTTTCTCTGGGTGTCTTGGAGGACACAAAATGCCTTTCTCTACAAGGCACAGAGGGCTTGGCTGCTCCATATTGAGGGTTTCTCTTCTTATAGGTAAACTCTTGCTCCTAGGAGGTGTGTTATAGGGAAGGCAGAAGCATACTTGTAGGGACAAAAAGAAAGTAATGGCTTCTGATGATGCTTTTGCTATCTGTAAGATGTGGGTGCCACAGTTTTGTGGAAATAGTGATTTGATGTACTTGGCGCAGGGAAGCTCTGTTGGCTGAACCTCATCAAGGATAAAACAACTTATTTGATCCACTCAGGGTCTTGTTTTTTTACTGTATTTTCCAAAACTGCCAGTGGTGAGGGGTGAAGGGGAAGGAGGTGAGGGGGAGCCTAAGAGAGCTGGCAGTGAGTAACAACATATCCAAGCTTTGACAGACTCTGGTGGCATAACTTAATTAACTAATGGCCTGTATGGAGCTGTAATGGGATCCGAAAACAGAAAGCTTTTAAGCAAAACTTAAAGCCAACAGCATCAATAACAGTGAGCTGAGGGCACTCCCTCCCTCTGTTTTTTCCTGTAAGACTGGTGACACAGCCCCTCACCTACTCTCTATCCCTAAAGGTGTTTCTCCATCTAGTGTCCCTGGGTGACAATTACAGCCAGGCTGGTCCCAATATCCTACTTTTGCTCCCATATAGGTCAGAGGCTTCCTCATAAACCTGTAGAAGCTTTAACCAGAGAGAAAGAAGATGGATTCTGGAAGGATGCTCCATGGAGCTGGCCTGGTCTGCAGCCACCTCTGTAAGTGTGTCCAGACACTGGCTGCTTCTCTCACATTTGGGGGTGATTTGGTTTATCCCACCATCATGGAGCAGACGTAAATTTTGCTCTTCCACTTCTCCTTCAGTCATGTGCACCCCTTTGAAACTTTTGCTCTCTCAAATCTGATTATTTGCAGTTGCTTCATCAAGCTGATATTGAAGGCAGGGCTTCAGGCTGCTGGGGCACCTCCTTGTCTGTAGGCATCTATCTTCGAGAGGGATTTAATGTACGGGAACTGCCTGCTGCTCCCCAGCATAACCTGCAAACTTCCCACAGCATTATCCCAGCCTGCGGCATACACATGGATGCATATTCACATAGCTTTGAAATCTAATGATGAGTCTTTTAGATGATATTGTGTCTAAACTAGGTAGGCTAGAGCAGAATCTGTCACGTCACCTTCACTACTTGCCTTCTCTGTTGAGCTTTTAATGTCAGTAATTAAACCACAGTCTTTATTTGCACTGCTATTATTAATTTTTTGCATGAAGATGTCACCTCTCTTCCAACCACAGTATCCCTGAGGCCCTGAAACATGCACATATGGTGACACACTGCTTTGTTCCAGCAAGGTAGGTGGTTGTGCTCTTCTTCCTCTTCTCCCTAATTTCCTCTTGCATGCATATCTCTTTTTTAAAGGTGAAAGTTACAGGCTTCCTGTCACGTTTCCCTCTCAGCACCGATTTTCTACGTGAGGCCAAATGCAGTTCATTCTGCAGGCTTGCAGGAACTTGCTGGGCATCACCAACAGCAGTGGCAGAAAGTAAGCGTGGACAGATGGCTCTCGGCCGAACCTCCTGCCTGTCAACGGCTGGCAACTCCTCTGGTATCTGTGGTGTTTCAGGGAGAACGGGTGGAGCACTGCCAGCTCCTGTGTTTAGTGTTGCTGGTTGCAACCTGCCAGGGACAACATATGGTCCACAGTACCTACAGAGAGAGTTGGACAGGAGGCGGCTGCAGGTCCCCCACTGCAATTCAGGGCATGCCTTATTCTTCCGGCTGGCAGCAGTTGAAATGCCACACAGCAAAGTGTCTTGGAATGCTCCTAAGAGGGCATCCCATAGTCAGCCAGAAAAACAGTGAAGACATCAGTGAATCGAAAATACTGAGGCTGTTCTCTGTCCTACTTAACACTATTCCATCAAAGGCTTGTGGGAACCAGGTTGCACATGTTTCTAATGAAACCAGGACATTTGAGGATTATGTACTTGCTCTACCTATAGCGGAGAAGAGGAAAGCCATGATACAGCATGGACAGGGCAGTGTCCCCCACAGTTCATATCCGACTTTGGGATAAGGATACCTCCTGGGGGGTCTGTCAGCTTTACACATAAAATCAGAAGACGAAAGTCTCTGTCCCCTTAGGATGTAGGGGGACTACTGTATGGGTCCACAATGCATGCATCCCAGAAACACGGCAACCCTTTGATGCTCCAGGAGGTCATCCTTATCCTGGGATGTGTTAGGATACACTCAACTATGTTAGAGGAATCCCATTTAAGATGTGGAGAGATTTGTTCTTGTGGCTCTAATAGAATTGATATTCTAGGGTCTGTCAGTTAGAACAGAGAATCCTGGTCCCTTGTCTGGATCTTGGATGGACCCCCTTGCGCGGCTTGACAGGTGTTCTTGGAGGTAAAACTTCTGTCCATTTGGGCAGAGGGCAGAAAAGGAAGACTTTGCTCCTCTGTGAAAATGATCTGACCCTGCGCTCTTCCCACAGAAAGAGGAAACCTGCCAAAATTAAGGAAATTTGATTCCAGACATGAATTCCACAGTTGATCACATGACAGCAATGGCCATAACACAAGCACCTCCACTGAGATTGACTCATATTGCATATAACTGATCAATAGCAAGAGCATAAATGCTTCATATCATGGGTAAGACTTCATGTCAATCAGAAGTGTGATTGCAGCTCTTGGGCACACAACTGAAACAGCTTTTAATTAAGTAACATCGAGGAGCTTAGCACAAGAGGTCTTCAGATTGTGTTATGACTACGCTGTAATTAGTATTTAAGATACCTGGCTTAGAGTTTACTCACATACCTGTCTCCTGCTCCACTCACCATCTCTGTGTGGACTGGGTATCTCCATCAGAAAGAAGTGGTGTGACATCCTGATATTCATCTCTCTAATGCCCATGGGGAAGAGAGTAAGATACTCTTGACACTTTTGGACAGGAGAAGCAGTCGTGTCAGTCTGACAGCTTCAGTCCTGTAGTCCTGAGTCTGCTTTATTATGTGAAGTGACTCTTTACAAAATAGTTAACACTTCTGATTTCCTTCCCAGCTTTTGTTTAGGTTGGACAGGGCACGGTGTCTTTCTCTGTTGAGATGCAGAACTTAGCACAATATGGTCCAGATCTCAGGTGGGTAAAGACAGTGTTTCAGCATAAAGAGGTGATGACAGTAATTGTCTGGATCAGAGAGATGGAGACCCTTTGTGATAGTCAATAAGACTTCCACATGCCCTCTGGTTGTCATTAAGCACACAGCTTTGAAAGCAGCAAGGAACTTAGCAATTCTAGAAAACCTGAAAATCGTTAAAAAGGGTTAGTTCACAGTTAATCGCAATTTACCCATGAAAGGTGAAATGCTAATTATTTCTCCCTAATTACACCAAAATCTTCAGAGGATTCAAATATTGGCATGACCTATAGTTTACAGAGACCCAGATGACACCCACATACCACCTAATTAGCAATGACTTTCCACAGAAGGCACCTCTTTGAAGTATTACATTTTCCGCATGTTTTTTCATATTAACACTGCGAAAATAATCCTCCCTACTTGCTACAATAGGGGATGAGTCAGACACATCATCATAGAGCACCCAAAACCTTCCCCGACCAGAATAATCCTTGTAACACTTGCTAATAAGTGAAAGCTGAGGGGGTCTGTTCTGATCTCCCTGTCAATGGGAGTTAAGTGTGCGTAGGGAGGAGAGAACGCAATTAAAATGAATAATTTGCATTAGATACACATTATAATGAATACACATTAACCATCAGGGAATAATTATCCGGTTGTATTAGTAACCAGGTCATGCTTTGGTCCATGGCCCTGCAGCCACAAGATATGACTTGCCTTGGTTTCCAAAGAGCAGAAATGCTTCAGAGAGACCCAAATCAAGCACACAGCTGCTGGGTGGAACAGGGCTGGCAATTAACCATTACTGCCAGACCTATGTATGTCCCTCAGCTCAACTATTATTTTTTCTGCCCTAGTAGGAGGCAAGAAAGGTGGAACTTCATGGACCCCGGGGTCATGCTTTAGTCTGGTTACCTTATGAAGTAGCATCTTCTTTTCCCATCTGAAGCTTACAGAACAGAAGCGGGATTTTTACTTTGCGTCCTTGCTGGATTTATCAGCTCTACAAGTTGTTCTGTTTCACCTGGGATTTAGTCAGCACAGCAATGTGAATAAATCATTCTCGTGACAGCCCAGAAATACAGATACTCTTATGCATGCTTAGGAAGCGGGGGTAAATAACAGGCAAAACTGGAAGCCAGGCTGTATGGAAACATGTGTGTCTCTGCTGAAAGCATTTTCTAATGTAAAGAAGATTGACATTTCCCGCAGGCTGATGCTCCTAGTTGCTGTTACCGGTAAAGAAAAATTTCCAGGTGTATCAGACAGTGCCTAGGGAAGCTAGCAGGAGAGAGGAAAACTGTGAGTGAAATAAGGCCAATGTGAAAAAAGCTCATCCTTCCCTCCCTTATCTGTCTCCCCAAATCTAGTTAACACAGATAACAAACAAAGCCATAAGGAGAAGGCCGTTTACGTACAGAGCTTTTGGCTTTTTAAAGCCGCAGTCCATATTTTGGCAGAGAGACTGTTTCATGTTTTCCTCCACCTGCCTAATCCTAGGGGCAGTCTGGGACATGGCGCAGCAGTCAGTACAAGTAGGATCCTCTGTGCAAACATTTCCCTTCTGCAGAGGATCTGAGTGGGGAGAGGTAAAGCACTAGCAGGAACGTGTACTCGCACTTGTTTCTGAAAGTTTTTTGTCCTTTATCCTGGTATAGAGTAGATTCACTTGCCTTAAAAAAGATTGTTGCGGGGAAAACCCCACTGTAGGGGACTGGGAACATGAAGGAAGCTGATGATTCAGTGTGGGAGCCATGCTTACTTTCTCCTGTAGAGAAACAATATATGTAGGACTGATTCCAGGATGAAAAGGAGGAAAAAATAAGTTGTTTTTAAAATGAAGTGCCAGACATTGGAATCCTAAATCCACATTATCTAAATGTTCATGGAAATCTGCATTATTGTACTGGTTTTGGCTGGGATAGAGTTAAATATCTTCACAGTAGCTTGTATGTGGCTATGTATTTGTGATAAAAATATTGCTGATAACACAGTTATATTTCAGTTATTGCTGAGCAGTGCTTACACACCGTCAAGACCTTTTTTGCTCCTCACATTGCCCCATGAGTGAGTAGCCTGGGGGTGCACAAGAAGTTGGGAGGGGATGCAGCCAACCCCAACTGACCAAAGGGATATTCCATACCATATGACATCATTTTCAGCAATAAAACTGAGTGGGTGAAGGTTAGCCAGGGCTGCCTTTGCTCGGTGACCGGCTGGGCTTCAGTTGATTGGTGGCAAGGAACTGGGTTTTTCTGTATCACTTCCTTTTCTTGTTTTGTTTTTATATTTTGTTTACCTTGTTGTTGTTGGTTTTTCTCCTTGTTTTTAAACTATGTCCTTATATTTAACTGTCTTTATCTAAACCCATGAGTTTTCACACTTTTACCCTTCCAGCTCTCTCCCCCATCCCACTGGGCAAGGGGGTGAGTGAATGTCTGTGCGGTGCTTAGCTGCCTACTGGGGTTAAACCACAACATTAGATAATATAAATGTTTGACCTGTGAGAATCCTGGGCACCCCACAGCCCATCATTGATATCAGGTTACTGAAGACTATGATCCTTCAAGTGGTATTTCACAGAATCACAGAATAGCTGAGGTTGGAAGAGGCCTCTTGAGATCTTCTAGGCCAACTCCCATGCTGAAGCAGGGTCAGGTACAGCAGGTTGCCCAGGACTCTGGCCAGGTTTTGAATATCTGCAGGGATGAAGACTCCACAACCTCTCTAGGCAACTTATTGCAGTGTCTGCCTACCCTTACAATGAAAAAGTTTTCTCCTATGTGCTTTCTTTCTGTGCTGAAAAGTGCATGAGCTCCTCCACCACGAGGTTGGTGAGTACCTAGATTCTTAATGGAAATCATAGGGCAAAAAGCATGTAGATCAGTAAAAAGATATGCCAGTGATGCTGGAGGGCTGCTTAGTCTACTCCGAATTTTGTAGATTGTTTCTTATGTGGTAAGTGGAAGTCATTTGCTCTGTCAGATGCATGTGGCTAGATGGGCCATGTGTGAAACGAGAGGATCTGCACTTAACACAGAGCAAGCCAATGAAATAAATTAATACGTCCGTTATTAATAAACATTAAAAAATCATATTCTCTAGGAAGAGATGATCTGTTTGCCATTGGATTTTCTACCATCAAGGATGAAAACCAGCACATTGGGGTTGGAGCATCTTTTACCCCAAAACAAAGCAGAAGTAAACCAACCATATTTCACTTTATACTTGAGTAGCACTTGATACTTACAGTTATTGTATATGTTACTTAACATGGAGGTACTGTGCTGGTTTTAGGTGATCGCTTGCTCAGGATTGGCACAAAGTGCCAGAAAGAGGCCTAAAATCTTGACTAACTGGCAAATGTTGAAGAAACCAAGACAAGATGATCAAGCTTGTGTAGCAGGAAACACGAGGGTGGTCTAGCATTATGAATCAAAACATCCTATCATTCCTGGAGAGACCATCCCTGTCTTGGAGACAGGAAGCCTCTTGAACATTTTTACCCCCATAGCTATGTTTTATTCACTGGGGGAACACTTCTTCCAGCAGGTTGCTCTGAACAGAGCTGGGTTTACTAGACCTGTGCTTCCTACTGAAAATTTTAGAGTCGTACAGACCACTTCAGCAAATCTGCTGTAGGTTGGAGTTGGTGGTGAAGATGATAAAGGGTGCATTTTTTACCTTTTTTCCATATTTGGCAAATGGATTATTTGATGTGTTATTAGTTTTGCTCTGTAGCTTGTACAGTCCTATTTTATAGAGTAATTTACATGACATATAGTAGCCACATTCAAATAGATAATATTTGGAGTTATTTTTCATGTTCTTCGATCTCCTCTTGTATCTTCCATCAACACAAATGCTTACACGTACTACATACAACATCCACTCACTCATTGTAACTCACCCCTCCCTCTAAACAAAGGACTTAAAGAAAGGAACAATTGTATTGAATAATTAGCACCATTAATCCTTGTCTGTTGATACCTGAATTGTCATTCTGGCCCATAAAATTGCTTATATAGCAGCTTCCATGCAATACATCAGAAAACACTTTACAAATAATAGCTTAATGAAACACAATAGAACAACAAATCATTACCAGAGCAAAGGGACATGTCATAAAATCTTTTTGAACAATGCAAGCGATATCAAATGATTTAAAAACAGATACAGTCTGTGCTCTTTGTACTTTTCAGCAGAAGGCAATTCTGTGCATGAGGTGCATAGCAAGTAAGAGCTTTTGAGCCATGCAGGTTTCAGGCAAACTTTTCTGCAGGCAGATTTTCCTCTGATCCAAAAGGATGCCCATAGATTTAAAAAGGTAGACTGTGCTTCCATTTAGGATTTATTTTGCTAAGAAATTTATGATTTATTCATATCTGAATATAAACAGGACAGGAATTCAAATTGTATGAGCATTCCTAGCTAAATTCATTATATCTGGCCGTTAGCTAATTCCAAGCACTCCATTTCCAAAGCTGAGGAGGCAATTTTGCACTTATGCATATCCTGGTAGGGACAGGCTGTGAACTGTACGCTCAAGGACATCCCAACTGAATGTGTAGTGACTTTAACCTTCAAATATATCTCTGATCTGCTAAATTTCAGGGAGTTATTCCTAAGCAATACCAGTGGAAGAAAACATAAACCCTGTGTTCTTCCAGACTGTAAGAGGCAAGAGATAATGCTGAATGTGATATAAACCTACTCTTTCTGCGTGTTACTTCTTTGTGTAAAGGCAGATCTGAACCACAATCAATCGTGGATGAGCTGTTTCTTTTGTTTGTGTTGTCTCTTCAAAGGGGTGGAAATGACGAAGGCTCGGTGACAATTACACCCTGGCAAAACCAAAACTGCACCAGGATCCCTGATCCATCCTGATCCATCCTGGTGCATTAAACAACGATCCTCTTACAGGAAGAAACATATGAAAGTTTTTCAAATCTGAAAGCTTTCTTTCCAGGAATAACTGGGAAATGCTTGTGATTTACAAGGTGTGCTGAAAATGTTTCCCAGAGGCTGTAAACTGGTACAACTGTGGAAAACATCAACAAATAGTCCCATGAAGAATTACAGTAATATCCATGTGAAATACATGGATAATGTTTTCAAGTCCCAGGTCAGACATCAGTTGCCACGGCCCAGCAACATGCCTTCAATACCATAAAGGTAATGTATATAGCAGTACTCATTGCACAGTCAGTAATGCCGAGGCAGCCCCATTGGGGTGAATGGATGAACGCCCTCTGACAGACACTGATTCAACTCTTTCCTATACTGCATAAGGGCAAGGGAGGAGTGGCACAAACCGGGGAAGGATTCAGAGTTGTTCAGAGTATAAGAAAGGTGTTCAAGTGATACTACGATACAAAAGATTGCATTAAAAAAGCGTCTAGAAAACCTAGCAGAGGGTAGAACTGGATGCTACAGCAATGTAGAGCACCAGGCAAGCTTGCTAGGTTTAGTGGAGAAATAGGGGAGAAGTGATTTTCTTAAATTTCCACAAAAGCTTTGTTTTTATTTTGATTCCAGTGCCAACAGCCTGATTTCTCAGCAATGATATACCTATATGCATTATATGTAACTGGCTCCTAGTCAAAATGATGTAACTTCAATGGGAAAAGTGGCAAGAAAGGGCATGGGTTCTAAGTCAAGAACTTATGGGAGTTCTGCTGCAAACAAGGATTGTTTGGTATTCTGAAGCAGTTTATAACAGCACTAATGACCTGGAGATGAAAACCACTGTATGCTTGAAGTTGATTATGAAACTATTGAGTTGAAGCTGATTATGAAACTTGGTGCAGCAGATGTTAATTTAGTTGAATTTTCTGTGAAACTGATGAATGTTGTTATTAACGTGCTAGACTCTGTCCGCCTGTTAAATTTCAAAGAATCACAGAACACAGAACCATAGAATAGCCCAGGTTGGAAGGAACCTGAAAGCATCATTCGGTCCAACGTGTCATGGGAAAGGGGGCCAACATGAGATTATCTATCACCCTGTCCAGTCACTTTATTTCTTATACAGACATGAAACCTCTCCTTATGCAACTTGAACCTGTTGCCCCTTGTCTTCTCCATGTGGCTTCTTGTGAAAAGAGAGCCTCCGTCCTCTTTGTAGCCACCCTTCAAGTACTGGAATACTGTGATGAAGTCCCCCCTGAGCCTTCTCTTTTCCAGGGAGAAAAGACATAATTCCTTCAGTCTTTCCTCATAAGGCAGGTCCTCCAGCCCTTTGATCTTTTCTGTGGCCCTCCTTTGGACCCTCTGCAGTCTGCCTGTGTCTTTTTTGAGTTGTGGTGACCAGAACTGGACACAGAATTCCAGGTGTGGCCTGACAAGTGCTGTGTAGCGTGGGATGATCACATCTCTGTCTCTGCTAGTAATGTCCCTGTGGATGCATCCCAGGATCCCATTTGCCTTTGTCACTGCAGCACCACACTGCTGAATCACGTTCAGCTCATTGTCCACCAGGACCCCCAGGTCCCTTTCAGCAAGGCTGTTCCTCAGTCACACAGGTCCCAGCCTGTACTGGGCTCCTTGATGATGTCATCCCAGGTGCAGCACCTGGCACTTGTCTTTGTTAAACTTCATAGAGTTGTTGCTTGCCCACTCTTCCAGCCTGTCCAGGTCTCTCTGTAAGATGGTTTCCCTTCTGACATCTCTTCCTCACCACCTGGTTTGGTGTCATCAGCAAACTTGTGGAGGGTGCTTTCAATCCCATCATCCAGGCAATTTTTGAAGATGTTGAACAGCATGGGGACCCGTATCAATCCATGGCAGACCCCGCTTGTGACAGGCTGCCAGCCTGAGTAAAAACCATGGATCACCGCCCTCTGAGTGCAGCCTGGTGGCCAATTTCCTACCCATCTCGCAGATCGCCCATCCAGTCTGTATCCTACCAGTTTGTCTAGGTGGAGACTGTGGGAAACAGTGTTGACCATTTTGCTGAAGTCTAGGTCAACAATATCCACTGCTTTTCCCATGCTGACATAAAAATTTATTTTGTTGTAGCAGGTGATCGGGTTAGTCTGGCATGATTTGCCCTTGGTAAATGCATTGGATTTTCCCAATCACCTGCTTCATTTGGCTTGTAAGCCAAATGAATTTGTACTCAACTTTATGTATGTTTAAAATGTTGGTGTGCTGGCATATTTCTGCATTAAACCCTGTTCTCTGAAAAGCTGTGTTCCCTTTCTCTCAGAGTAGAACAGCCACTGCCCAGCTCAACAAAGCAGTAACACAAGACAGAGAAGCAGCGGTCTATAACCTTGAGTGGGCCCAAGTATATTCAGCAGTGTAATATACTCTAGAGCTGGGAGTATGCTCCAGAATGAGTACAGTGACATAACTCATATAAACAGACCTTCTACTTTTATAGTTTGCTATTATGCTCTCCACTCACATTGAGTATACTCAATAACTTTATCTACATGGATTTCAGAAATATGGCCTCATTCCAAGCATAGAAGTAAGGTAATGGAAGATAAAAAGTGTTTTAAACAAGTCAAGGACAATGAACTCAAAATGTTGATGTATGATGGGGAAAAAGTTCTCCCAGTTTTTCCCTCTCTTATTATGGATTTAGACAACACTCTATATGTTTGTCTTTCTGTTTAGCACCAAATAAATTAAAATATTTTATATTCTTGTGAAATCCTTTTTTAAAATAGATGAGATTCAGCAACCAAATCAAAACAGGTCATGAGAAAAGAAAAAAATCCCTCCTTGTAATTGAAGTCCATATGGACCAATGTGAAGAGCGACACACTGGAATCACAAAGGTGTGTAGGCTCCTAAATCCTCTCCAGCACTTACTTCATCTTATCACCAGGAACTGTTGGTCTTGATCCTTATCTTTTACATGCCGTGGAAAAAGGAAGTGATATTGAATAAATAATCCCTTGTTTTCCTCTCTGGAGTGAAAAATCCCTTGAATCTTCTGGCTGACAGTCAGGAAGCAATGGTCTTTTCTTTTACTTGCAGCAACTGGATGTTGCATCGCTTCATGGGGATAGAGTCATTATGAACTGCATGCACAGAGCTGAGAAAATAACCTCATCTATCATGTAACAATCCCAATAATTATCTGTGCACCCAGAGCACTTCCCTTCCACCCACTTCTGCAGATGTTTCTGTGCTTGAAAGTACTAGCAAATTCCTATCTTTGAACAACATGACATGACAACTTAGAGCATTTGCCTATCAAGCTTAATACTCTCTCTGGTTTAGGGGTCAAGTCTAGCTTTTAAGAGGAAAGAGCCACAAATCACCCATATGACAACAGGGAAATTCCTTCCTGCCTTCTCTACCCATTGACTTACAGGACAGGAAAATGAAAAATACCTGGGTCCTAATAGGACTTCTTTAAAGCAAGTACCCTGCAACTTACTCAGCTGGCATGCCCCCAGTCTCCGTTGCCACTGGAATGATCCATCACCTCTGACAAGAAACTGGAAATGAGCTGGGATATTGGCATGACTGGGCTAGTTTGCTGGCATCTGTCCCCCCAAATATGCCATTCTCCTGCTGGGAGAAGGCTGTTCCTGGCAGCTTTATTCTCATTATTATCTCCTGACAGCCCCATGCTGCTGTCGCAGCAGTGCTGACCTCTCGACAACCATCACAGGTAAGTTCATTAACTATGGCAAAAACAAAAAAAAGAGAAAGATAATCCTGAAATCTCCTCAAAGCTCTCCCACCCAAGGAAATAC
>NW_009259427.1:1445670-1448878 GCF_000687185.1 Egretta garzetta | reverse complement strand
GTTTGAGCTAATAACTCCAACTTTGCAGTTGCAGTGCTTCTTTCCTGCAAAGCCTCTGGAGTGCCTTGCCAGCTGTGAACCCAATCCTGGGATGCTCATGTTATCTTTACCCAGGCAAAGGTCTCATTGACATCAATGGCCACTTAGTCAAAGATGACACTTCACTGGGATATGAGAGATGTACAAATATCTTTACTCTGCTCAAATCCAGCCACCTTTGGGGTGACTTTTTTTTGGAAAGAGGAATAAAAATTGTGCAGATACCAAATGGCAGAATAAAATTAGAAAAAAGAAAATGTAACTGATACTTGCAGAACAAACGTCTATCTTTAAGAGAAGTTTAAGAGAATGTTTGCTTGAAAATACCTAATTTTTGTTGTCTTTAACTAACTTAACTAATAAGTAGAAAATTATTTAAGTTTCAGAGGATTTAGATAGTTGGTTATGCAAATAATTGGCAGCAAACAGATGTTTATCTGCATTGAAATCACCAGAGAATTGAAAACTTCCACACAACAACATATTCAAAGCCCGCCTGGATGAAGTCCTGTGTAGAATGCTCTAGGAGAGCCTGCTTTAGCAGGGGGGTTGGACTAGATGATCTCCCGAGGTCCCTTCCAACCCTTGCGATTCTGTGATTCTGTGAACACTTTTCTCTAGAACTAACAATATTTGTAATTCTCACTTTTTCCTCCATTCACTTTCTTCCTCCATCTTATGCAATGTGGAGTGTGCTGAGGCAGTCACATATTTTTAATATCGGTTTAGAAGTGTCCTGTAAATATTTGGCAGAATAGCGAAACCAGGAATCCATGGGCTCACATCAGATGAGGTATCTTCAAAGAGTCGACCCCACAGATGACCATAAAATCAATAAACCACATTGAAATTAATAAACCGTGAAGGGTAGGATTTAGAACCCTTGTTGTACAGCAGCAGTGTCCTCTCTGGTGCATGGATTAAGAAGACTTCTTCCAACATCTATAGCCTCTCCTGCGAGGGTTGGGCTGGGCTCATTTAGCACTACCAGTGAGATCAATCAGAAGTGGATATGAGATCTGGTCTCACCAGTAGAAGTGTCAGGGCAGTTTTAGGTAAGCAGAATGCAATTGAATGCAGTTGTGTTGCTGTAGGTAGGGTGGATATGGATATTCACGTGTATTCTGGGAAAAAAAAAAAAGACTCAGGCAGGGGTGTTAAGCTATCAGTGGACATGCAATGTGTCTCGGTGCTTGTTTAAACAAGGATATATGGGAAAGAGAGAGAGAGTGCTATTACAGGCAGATGCCAGGGTTGGGGTTTTTTTTTAGCTCTGGCATTAATTTTTCACCCAGTGTTCCTTCTCTTCAATTTCTAGGTAGGAAAGAAACAGAGCTAACTATGCAAATGTCCCTCTGCTCTGCCTCCAGCTATAAGCTTAAGAGTTATAAGCTTAACAACGCTGAATTCTAGACAACCCCCCCTACAATACTTTCTAGCTCAGCAGCTCTGTGAAGACCTCTTTGAAGGTGCAGCTCTTTAAAAAGACTGTGGCAGCACAACAGAAGCATTTGCTGCTAAATATAGAAATGCACTTGCCTCGAGTGCGGATTGTTTGCTTCAGGTTCACCTTTGGAGCTGCATTTATAGATATGGTATAGATTTTAAGGAGAAAAAGTGAGAGGCAGAAGCAAGAAAGGAAACAATCAGACTGTAAGAGTGCCTGTTGAGGGGAAAAAGGCTCAGGCTATTGAGGCTGGGCTACCAGCCAGCAGTCTGATGTGGCCATGGGAAAGTAAAAACATGATCAGATGTATTTGTCAGAGGGGGGTTTTAGTTCACCATAGCCAAATGCTGACCCTATCACTTAAAGTACTGGTGAAATGGTGTCTGAAAATACCATGTACAGCTGTCCTCAGCAAATCTGAAGAAACACATGTTCAGACTAGAATAGTGGGGGAATAAAAGGCAATATTACATGGGAAGGCAGGAGGCGGTCAGTGAAAGCTGGGGTTGGGGTCTGAAAGAATCAAATAAGTCTCAGGACAATAATCACTGATAGAGAAATCTTCTCTTTCTTTTAAGCTGTAAATGGCAGGCAGCATGAGTTCAGTAAGCTAAAGTTTCCTACCCCTTTTCCCACAGGAAAACTGAACCCTTTCTGATGGCTGCTAACAGGGGTGACATTTCCCTGTGTTATTTTTGCTTTTGAGGAAGCCTTGTACTCTCAGCTGTGGTTGTGTCAGGATCTGGAAGCAGACGTTTTCAGACAGGTGAAAAAATGAGGTTACTTCAAGCATTCATATTTCTCACAGTTGTTTCATACCAGATCCCCATTTTGGGCAGCAGCAGAGTTTTCAGTCTGTTGGGGGGAAGAAAAAAGGCTCAGACTTCTGAGGGAACCTAGCACAGAATTGTGAAGGCTTTTTTCCTGTTTAATACTGGTGCAATGTTGTCCTTGGGTACATGTGGGACTGGCACTAAAAAACCAAACACAGGCACTTGCCTCATACCACATGGAATTGGGTTCCTAGCTCCTTGGTGCAGGACCTTTGAGAAGTATTTCCACTCAAAGTGGAGAGACTTGGGAGGCCAAAGGGACACCACAGAGTCACAGCAATGAGCCACAAGTTTGGCAGCAGGCAGGCCCCTGGATTTCTGAATGCATCTCCTACCAGGTACCACAAGAGCTTCTTCACCCCAATCTCCTAACCAGGTGTTATCCCATTTGGATGTTAATTGGGCATGACCCTTTCAGAGGTGCAAACCATCCTTCCGATCACGCAGCCATTTGGCACCTTGTTCTGATTCAGAGCTGACATATCATGCCTGTACCTTGCTAAGGGCGGTGAGCAATTGCTGATGGGTTTGTGTCTCTGTGCAATATGCACTATAACCTCCTTTACATCAGCCTTGTGTAAATCCTGTTCACACCCACGTATTCTCAATGAGTGGTTTAAATGTATGAAAGTGCAGAGAATTTGTTACAAAGAGTACATGACAGAGGGTTTCACTCCTCACCATCTTTTCCTATGCAAGAACGGGGGCTATCAGGTGAGGATCGTGGGAGAGAGAGTGAAATCAAGGGGAAATGATTCTTCATGGAAGGATAACAGATCTGCAGAATTCCCTGCAAGGGGTACCTGGGTGAGAATCTGCATGGGTTCAAGGGAAAAATGTTTGGAAGATCAAACCGGGAAGGGAAGGGAAGGGAAGGGAAGGGAAGGGA
>NW_009259427.1:1437727-1445457 GCF_000687185.1 Egretta garzetta | reverse complement strand
ATGAACTCCCCACACCGAGGAACTGGTGGGAGCTGGGGCAGGGGTTTGCAGGGCATGAGCTGGACACACGGCTTTTATGGTCTGTGCATCTGTCCTGCCACTGCTGGCTGAGCCCTTGTCATGAACAGTGCTGTCCACATGTCCTCCCATTTAATATCAGTTGCTTGTGTGTAGTTTGAAATGTGATACTCCAAGTACTATTAAAAGAGTATCTTTTACTAAAAAATGTACTTCACGGTTGTTTTTTTTCTTTTTTTTTTTCTTTTTTTGGTGTGTTTCTTCCCTTCTTTAGCTTATTTTGGTATTTGTTATGAAAAAATGTTCCATCACAATTAGTTGCCTTGGCTACTAATGATTTTCTTGTATCATATATAGCTTCTTGTATTTAAACATAGCACCTAATCTATCTGCTTTGTGTTGCTTAATGTGACAAGGCCCTAAGCTGCAGTGAGTTGGTGGTTACAGTTTTGATTACACTAATGGCATCTTTAGTTTGGTCTTTGGGGGGGAGGGGGGGGTGTTGGTGTTTTTCTGGAAGTAATATTTAGCAGAGGGACTTGATGACATCATATTGAACCTCATATACTGTTTACAGAGCACCAAGGGAGGAACTATTCTCTGGCAACCGTATGATTAAAGAAATGAAGGCAGCTATGTCTGCGTGCAGGTGTCTGGTACCTGGGAACTTGCAAGGCTGTGGATTTCTGCTATGAGTTACAACCAAAAAAGAAAAGGAGGTGCCCAGTGGTGCTGGCATCCATACTGCCAGCCACCTGCAACTGCTCCGAGCAGATCCCGATGTCTGTACAAACTGTGTTTTTACACAGTTGTTTCCAAGTAAAAATCCAGTTAGCAAGCAAGACATGTCTGTTCACTAAGATTTGCTCCAGGTCACACCAGATGTCTGCAACAGGGCCAGGAGCTGTGCCCAGGTCTCCTAGCTTGGTCAGAGGTTTTAACAAAAGGTCAACCTACTGTCTTGGAGCTGCATATCTGAGGGAACAAATATTCAGAGGGGGTTTGTGACGGTCTCTCTAACAGTGAGGCTGGGGTGATTAATGCCCAAGTTAATTTTGCTTCAGTTATGGGAAACAAAGGAGCTCACTAAGGAGTTATGGCCTGGTATTTTCGTTTGGAGAGCAACTAAGGAAAGAGTCTGTGTAGACAGGTGCCTGAAGTTAGTTTTGTAGCTTGGTGAAGTGACCTCCTGGTCTCAGGAGTGAGACATGGTTGTCATTCCAGCTGAAGTCAGTGGGAGCCAGGGAGGCTCAGCACCTTTGAAAATCAAGCCATTTAGCCTCAGTAAAGGGAGGTGAAAATAAATGAGAGCACATCTTTTCTTCAAAATGATACCACAAGAGTTGCTCAGCTGGTGCCCGAGACCTCCTGCCAGCAACACCTGTGCCACCAGCTCCGTGCTTTGGCTTTGTGCAACTCCAATTTCACATCATTCAAAGAGAAGTGTGAACAAGCTTTTTGTGCATTTTTTGTCTGCTGGGTGAAACTATTACCATGAGAGTAGGCAGGAGCAATGTAAAGGCTTTGCCATGTCTGTGCCATGTTATATATCACTAGTACAACTGATTCATCATGCTTAGGAATAAACACAATGCTTTGGAGAACAGAAGCACAAAGCAATAAAGATCTCAGCAGCTGGGGTAGATGTGTCCTGGCTATAAGTGTTGCTTGTCCAATCACATGTTAAATTTTTGCCCTTGAGCACTTACTCATAGCTGTGTTCAGTCTTGTGGCTCTGGAGACAAGATTGTGCTTTGGTCAAGGCTTGTGACTGGTCAGTGAAATAAATTCGCAGCA
Organism: Egretta garzetta; assembly: GCF_000687185.1. NCBI lineage: Eukaryota > Metazoa > Chordata > Aves > Pelecaniformes > Ardeidae > Egretta > Egretta garzetta. Next base: position 1,443,642 of record NW_009259427.1, on the reverse strand, counting down.
TGAAAGCTTAGACCTGCTGAAGTCACGAGGAGTTTTGCCATTAAACAGAATAAATTGCACCTAAGGCCAGAAGAGGGGCTGCTATGATCACATAGATCCTTACTCAGCGTTTCCCTCATCTCATCCTCATAAGACATGGCTGAACCTAATGTATAATGTCAAAAAGGCATAGCATTAATTTGCTACTAGAGAGAATGCTAGTTAACTACTTGAAATACTTAATGGAACCATTGGACCTTGCATTATATTTCCAGGTTGAACTTCATTGACTTGCTGAACAAAGTTGCTGCCCACAGTTTTTCAGTCATGTCTGCTGATGCAGATGATCCTACTCCTTTGCTTTGCAGAAATTATCTAGACACTGGAAAAAGGGGAATCCTGTCCTGGTTTTCCTTAATTATCCAAAGTATGACTACATGGTCCAGTAGAAACTCATGCAGAGAGCCTAATTCTCATTAGGTTAGCTTGTTATTGAGTGCTAGACTGGCTAACAGTGCTCTAAAGCAGGAGCCTTTATACTAATACTACTGAGTAGTAGTACCGAACTCTGACAAGCCTGCTGCTCCACATAAGCTCTGGTCTTCTACCAGTCTATTCCAGGTGTAGGTTGGGAAAAACAGCGTATATAGTTAGAAGCAAAGGCTGGAGGATGTAGAGGCCCCATATCTACTCCTCCACAATTTTCCCGTCTTCACTCCCTAGTCAATAGGCACAACAAGGCACTTTTTGTGGGCAATTCAGCCTGGTTGAGGTATAAAACAGTTGCTTCCTCCAGCCCTTAACACTGACAAGAGAAGGATCTCAGCACAGTTGCTCCCTAAGCAGAGATATTTTGGTGCGTACAGCCAGATAAGATGAAACCAGAACCAAGGGATGTGCCAGTCTTTATCCTGTAGCGTAATTGCATTTCTTCTCAGAACTGCTCTAAAATATAGAGGTGCATAATTGCTTCTAAATAAATGTTTCAGCGCAGACATAAAAAAGTCTTAATGTCTGCACCACTGCACTTATGATGAGCAGACCTACAATAACTAAACAACAATTTGTGTATGTACCCAAGGCAAAAGGGGCTAGTAATAAGTTAGTGTCACGCTTCTAGGGGATTAATATATGAACATTGGGTTAAACATACTTTATTTTTAAAACCACTCAGGCAGCATATTTCTATGCAGCATGTTATTAAAATTGACATGAGTGACTATTAACTACTGTACATAAACACGCGCATGTCATAACTCATGCTTTATTATGCAACTACAGGTAAGTACATAAAAATTCAATGTACTGTATTGCATCTTATTTAGATCACTGTTCCAGTGAAATATAAAGTGTCACCAATAGATTTGCTCTACTAGCAATTCCGTAGTAAATTACAAACAGACTCAATGAAGCTAATCCTCTTGTAATTTATTTAACATGATTTTTTTTCCATTTATAGTCAACGTGCATTTTGACAAATATACTACATAGTTCAAAGAAAAAAAAAACACCAAAAAACCAACCCAATGCCTTGACGTCTCATGAGGGTGGGATTAAATAGCTACTGACCTAGAACCTCTGCATTTAAATAAACTTCAAGAGAGTGCCCTTCATCTATTATGTTTAAGGATAAAGGCTACATGAGAGCACACATAAGAACCACCACAGCAAAGGGCTGCTTGATTCAGGCTTCTAAGGAAGCTCAGCGAAAGGATATTTCAAGCATAGTGAGTGTCAAGGGAGTCTTTCCCTCACAGTGTCCAACAGTCAATAACCTCACTGAGTCAAAGACTTCATCAAGACCATTGTACTTAGCAGGTTCACGTATCTTTGGTAAATGTGTGTAAACCCCACATGGATGGTTTTCTACTTTCAGGTAGAGTTATGTCCTGTGGCAATAAGTTGGCAATCCGGTTATGAGCTTTCTGAAAATGTACCCTCACTTGTTTGCTTTAAATCTACTGCCAGAGCATTTCAGTTGGTGTTTTTAATACTTGTATGATGAGAAATAGAACATAAATATTTCCAATTCATTTTCTCCAACCCATTCATGATTTTTTTTCTCTCTTGACTTTTCTTAAGGTGTCAGGTTCCTTTTCTATTAAATGTGCATGCTTGTATAAATCAAGTATTCTTCTTGCCATTCCTGGAGTTCCTGGGAGTTAAAAGGTGATGATATGAGGGCAGATTTTGGCACTGACTGCCCATGCAATAGCTACAGTGAACTTACATTTAACAAAATAAGTTCATTCCAAGAAGTGCTATACAAAATGGAGAGCTGAATGTGGGCACAATTTCTCACTCATAAGGGGGTGATATCTTTATCAGATGCCTGCTTTCCAGCATCTATGTAACATAATCTGATCAACATTAGAGTTAGGTAGGGATTAAATGAGACAAAAATAACCGCCATAAATGGGGAAGGACTGATTTCTTTAAAAAATCATTAGCTGAAAAAAAAGCTTTACAGATCAAAAGATTATGGAAAAAAAAACCAACCCCCAAACAACCCCAACATTCTAAAGAGAAAACCTGGGAGATCAGCATCAATGTTTAATCTTGACGTAGATGAAGAAGCAAGATGCTTTTTGGGGGTTATATTGTTAAGAACCATATAAAACACTCTCCACAAATGGATTTTGGCAGCCTTGGCTGTTTTAAACAGCAATTTTCACAAAACAAGTCCTGATTTTATAACTAATGAGAAGTGATGAACTGGTCAGGTCAAGCCTGTGGTCTCTTCTGTAGGTGTTCAGAGCAGCCAGCTGTAATGTCAACTGCAGTGCTGTATCTAGCAGGCACCCAGGTCTGCTGTGTTCCCTGAGATTGGTGGAAATTATGTGCCAAAATCCCAACAAAATTTCCTTGCAAATAGGCACTCCACCCTCCTTGGTTCTCTGGAAAATCCCATCCTTGGATCTTTCCAGCAATACTGTCTTTGACTGATTTCTGTGTTAATCTGAGTGCAGAAATGAGCTGTGTATGTTTATTTAAGAATAGCTATAAAATCTGCTTCAGAAAAGTAGGGAGTCAACTACTTAGTCTCTGTCCTTAGAGGCATATTTTTAATGTTCATTTATTTATTTTAAAAATGTTCATTTATGTATGTACAGTAATATCATTATAACCCACTCAATTCAATTAGCAGCACCATGAAAAAAGGATGGAGGTTTTTGTTTGATTCAATTGTAAGCAAATGAAGCAGTAATAAACCCCCAATTAGCACTGAGGAAAATAGGCTGAAGTATTTTTTTTCCTAGCATTTCACTGTAAACAAAAATGTGTGGCTGGCATTCAAGAGGAAGGAAAATACAATTTAAAGACACTTTAAATCTTCAGTGATTAATGTCATGCCAAGTGACTCATTAAAATTCCCATAAAAATATGACCGTAGAAAAGAATTCTCTTCTGAAGAAAAATCAAATGTAATTAAGAAGAGAGAAAGAAAAAGAAAGGGAGAGGAATTACCAGCCAAAATCAAGCTAAGCTCAGTTGCCAAATGACACGTTTCAAGGGGGACAACCAGACCCTTGCTGAGGGCATCAGAATGGGATTCAGGAGGAGTGCACCCAGGCCCCAGTGTTGACACAAACCCTTCATGTGACATTTGTCGAATCACTCATTGGTGGCTCAGTGCCTTGGGCAGGAAGAGAAGATGATGACAATTCTTTCCTCCCACCCTCAGACAGTCTTGTTTGTTTTGATCAAGGGTTTGTGGCAAATGTGTAGAAGATTCAGCCTGAGGAGATGGTAAGATTAGACATGCCTTTCTTGTGGTTTGATGGGGCAAGACGCGGCTCGATTGCAGGGCATCATCAGAGGTGTTAGGACCTCTTCTTGCTGACAAGTCTTGAGCATCAGATCCCGAAATATCATGTTCCCCACCCCTAACATGTGAGGACAAATATATTTACACACCTGTCTCATAGCATTACGGCTTTAACTGATGTTGGGCTGCCTTGCATCAATGACTTGCATTGCTTGGTGTCCTTTAGAGCTCTCGCCATATGTCACTTCTGCCATAGAGTACGTTGTGGGACCAGGTTTTGTCAGGAGCCTGGCACTGATACCCCTGCCCTGAATGCTCAGATTTTTGTGCTGTAGACCCCAGCAATTGGTTGAAGGCTTGGCTTTAATTGTGTTGTTCAGCAGCATACAGGCTAATTTGTACCTGGCTCCAGCACACTCTACACTATTTTTGAATCAGGAAAAAGATCTTATTAAAGTGACAGGTGGCCTGGCACTGCAGAGACAGGTCTGTTGTATGTGGCAAAAAAGAAAAAAACCCAATAAAAAGTTACCTTGATTTCAACATTTCTCCTTGGTTAGTGAATCCTTCAGTTTGATTATCCTGGGTGAAATGCTGATCGTATGTGATTGGTTCGGTTTTTTAGGATTTTTTGTTTGTTTGTTTCTGAAAAGGAAAAAAAAAAATCTGTTTTATAAGTGGTACCATGTACTGCAGATGTCCTGTGAGGATTCAATATGAGAGAAATGCGTATTGAATGCAGAGTGCAAACAGGGAGGGGAGAAGGAAAGGGACCAAGTGTTATTTATAGCCTATATTCAAGTCATCTGGGCTAAGTGTTGTCACTACTTGTCTCCACTGGCTGTGCAGAGACTCAGACTGGGAAGCCTAAACTGGGCTGTTCACGCTGCTCTTGAACAGAAACATCATGACCTTTGTAGGTCTAAGCAAAGCACCCTTCTTTAGTTGCCTGATATGGCCCAGAACTCTCTAGCTACACCTAAGCATCAGCCAAGGTCTGTTGTTTGCCACCGAGGTCAAGGACATGACACAACCCATGCCCAGAACTCTGTGCTTGCCTCCAAAAAGCTGGCTGGGCATGATCCTGGATGTGATGGTGCCTGTATCTTTATAGAATCATAGAATCATAGAATGTTTTGGGTTGGAAGGGACCTTTAGAGGTCATCTAGTCCAACCCCAAGCTTCTTGGGGATTGGCTGGGAGAGTTAATGTAGTCATGGACTGCAAGCCCACAAGGGTCATGATAAAAGTTGAACTGCCTAGGATGATCAGAGCACTCAAGCGCTCTGTAATATGAAAAGTCATTTAGCTGTCAGACCAAGAAGTGGCAGCTTAGATACTCATCTCGAGGCCAAATACGGTTGACACAAATAACTCGTGCCCCTCGTAAAGTGAAATTTTCCTTCATTAAACATAGATGCATGCAGTGCAGTGTTCAGCAGTTTGCTCTTTTATATCCAGGCTCTGATTGTTTTATTTTTATCCTTTAAGAGAAATCAGATGTTAGAGAGGAAGCTATTCTTAGGCTGACTGTACAAGTGATCAAGCCAAGCATATCCATATAAGACAGCTGCTGGCAAATGACAATCCAGGGTTGTGCTTTCATTGCAGAAACAGCAGTGTGAGTGCCGGGCATGCAGACGTGGGACCCTTGGGGAACAAGAGAAGAGCTGTCACTGTGTTTCTGGTTCTCATTTCAGGTCCTTGGCAGTGTAGGAGTCTCTTTATAACAATAATTCATATAAGAAAATTAATTCCTTGGTGTCACTACCTCCTTTGCATAGCCATTAGCTCTACTGTGGAGGTAGATAAACTGTGTTGGATGATGCTTCCTGGAGTTAGTCAGAAGTCTCTGCTACAACACTGCCAGGTTGGTGAGCACAGACCCAGCACCCAAAGTGGAGTCAGCAATGGTCTGGCTGTGCTCCGGCTCTATTCCCGCAGTGAAAGGGCAGGTTTATGGTAGCAATACTAATTCCAGGATCCCTATGCTGCTCTGGGCTATACATCAGTTCCCTGTCATAGATATTAATTGCTTCTTTTGCCTGTCTTTTTGGGGTAGGACTCCATCTTTTCCCACATGTTCATACAATATCTAGCCCAATAGACCTTTGTTCTCATTTGAGACCTTTAGCTATTGCTACAGTGTAATGGTCTGACCTTGGCT
>NW_009259427.1:1386550-1437684 GCF_000687185.1 Egretta garzetta | reverse complement strand
ACAGATGGGGAGAAAATGAGGTGGAAAAGAAAGAAAAGTTGTGGGGGAAAATACAGGCAGTTTAATAAGAAGCAAAAGCAAAGGCTGTGTACGGTAGCAAAAGTATTTTCTGCTTCCCATCAGCAGGCGATGTCCAGCCACTTCCAGGGAAGCAGGGCTTCAGTATGCATAGCTATTGCTCCGGAAGACAAAACATCATAAAAGATGAATGCCATCCCTTCTTCCTCCTTTTCCCTTAGCTTTCATACCTGAGCTGACATCTTATGGTATGGAATAACCCTTTGGTTGGTTTGGGTCAGGTGACTTAGCTATGTCCCCTTCCAAGATCTTGCCCCCTCCCAGCCCACTGGTGGTGGTGGTGCGGGAATGTTGGAGACACAGTCTTGATGCTGTGTGAGCACTGCTCAACAGTAGTCAAAACACTGCTGTGGTATCAGCACCTTCCTACATACCAATAGCAAGCACAGCACTATGCCGCTCGGCCCAATACATGTAGCGAGAAGGAATCCAACAACACGTGTGAACACAGGCCTCTAAGAACTGGGAATAGGCTTTGTCCAACAGCTCAGAGAGTCCAGTCGACCTGCCTTGTCCCATGCCATGGCTGCAAGAGCAAACACCTGCTGGCGCGCCAGAGCAGTATGGGGCAGTCTGTTAATGCATGCACGGTGCAGCGCACAGGAGGTTGTGGCTGGCTTAGAAGTGCCAACGCTGAAGCAGACTGTTAGTATTACCCAATATTGCCAGGCTGTAAGGATTACATGTGTAGTAAAGGCTGGCTGTTGTCTTGCTCCTGAAGAGTCGCTGATGAAATCCTATGCTTTTTCTGAGCTAATGATAACAAATCAGACCAGCCTAGGTGAAGCTAATTAAAAATATCAGTGCTTTGTTAGGCCCATGCAGGTCAATATAAAGTGTCTGATATCTTTTCTTGCTAGAATTTCCACGCTACTTTGGGTGGTTTTTTATTAACCTCATCTTAGCAGCAAAACAGGCAGGCGAGTATGGTTGTAAATTTGCTTACAGACATGGTTAGCTTGTAAAATACAGACTATTAGCTCTGACGCTTTGCAGTATTTCAAAACATTGTTACCTTTTCATAAATGTAAAGGATTCTGGTTTTTTATTTAATTTTTTTCAGCTGAAGATTTTCAGTGTCTCATCTCCATAGATTAAAATCTTCTGGTAGAAACACGAAAAGGGAGGGAAAAAGAATGAGAAAATAGGTCAAATGAAACAGAATAAAGGAAAAGCTGGAATAATCCAAGTTTCCTTACAGCTGAGCATTAACAATGCTTGTAAGAAATGCAATTAGTGATGAGCAGAGTTTCATTCTATCAGCAGATCACTTTTGGTAGCAATTCATTGCAAATGGTTAAACTAGATTTGATTGTGCACCACTAAACCTGTTTGCTTTGTGTTGCTAAGTGATCAAATACTGGAGATCAGATAGGGCCCACCAAGCAAGTGGTGAGCCAAGCCCAAATCTGCCCAAAATTATTTTTGAAATTTGCTTTAAAGGTTGAGCTAAGTGAGATGCAATGGCAGTGAACATGGAGAGCAGTGAACAGACTAGCTGCTCTGCAGTGCTGGAAGTTCCCCAGACATGAGTCCACAGTGCACAGGCATGGTTGCAATGGTGTGTGAGGACAGAAGGACAGCAGGACAGCAAATGAGTGAGGAGCCACAGGGCAACACTCTGTGGTCAAATTCTATGGAGGTCAATGGAGTCATCCTAGAGTGGAGACCAGAATCAAGTCATAAAGATGTAGACTAATCCATTCCAACTTCTCTTCATTTACAACTGCCTTTGAAAAAAATATGTGTCTAGAAATAGTTTATGCAGAGACCTAACCGGATTCCTCTAAGCGACATTTTCTCCTTCTTGGCAAAGAAATGATGCAAGGAATTGGGATTTCTCAATTTGGAGGAAAGGATTCTGAAAAGAGACACAACTTTTGCTGCAGAGACTAAGAGAATATACTACTCCCCATCCCAGGGTGTATATGGACAGAAGTAGAGGGCTTAAATTGTAACAAAGGAGATTTACATCAGGAAAAAGTTTTGTAACACTAAGGATAAGGAATCACAGAATCACAGAATCGTAAGGGTTGGAAGGGACCTCAGGAGATCATCTAGTCCAACCCCCCTGCTAAAGCAGGCTCACCTAGAGCATGCTACACAGGACTTCATCCAGGCGGGCTTTGAATATCTCCAGAGAAGGAGACTCCACAACCTCCCTGGGCAGCCTGTTCCAGTGCTCTGCCACCCTCAGAGTGAAGAAGTTCTTCCTCATATTCAACTGAAACCTCTCGTGTTTCAGTTTGCATCCATTGCCCCTAGTCCTGTCGCTGGACACCACTGCAAACAGACTGCTTCCGTCCTCTTGACTTCCGCCCTTAAGATATTTGTATGTGTTGATGAGATCCCCTCTCAGTCTTCTCTTCAGGAAGAACTGTGGAAGATGTGGGTGTACTATCACCAAGTTTTTAAGAACATATTAGACAAATACTGGGTAGGAAAGGCTTATCTGTACCTAATCTTGCCTTAAGGAGGAGGGATGGATTATATGTGAGTTTAGCTTTTTTTTCTATGAGCTAAATCCTCCTAATTCACAAAGCAATTGGGTGCCTGGCTCCAAGGATTCCCTTTAAAATACCAGACTAAGAGATTCTGAGCATTTTTGCTAATAGCTTCACTATTAACTACATTAATATGAGTTAATCATTAGTGTGTCTACTCAGCTGGCAATTTACTTATTGGCTTTTGGCTTTGGAGGGTGTGATCCCGTCAAACACCAAGGTCTGGGTGCTGAGCATTAGCGACTCACTGAAGTCAACAAGAGTCAAGAGTCTTCATTCATGTCCCTGGCTGTGCCTTAATTTCCATTAAAATCCTTAAACATTTTATTTATGTCTTAAGATATTATCATATGAATCTCTTAAACTGCTACCCTGCTGATGATGCTTTTGGGAAATTGCCAGAAGAGATGTATTCTTGCCCTTTAGCTGGATACAAAATTAATTTGGATTAAACCAACCTCAGTTTCTTCACCCCAGTGAATGCTATATTTAACTTGCCTTTTATCAAGCCAGGGGCTTACACCCATGCATGTGAGTACTGATTACTCACATGACCAGTCCTACTGAAGTCACTGGGTAACTTGTAAAAATCTTGTTTCTAGGAATTAACTTTCAATTTCCTGGTTTTAAAAAAATAATCCTGTCCTTAGGTTCTCACTCTACAGCTATAAAGGAACCTGCTCTTGGACTTCAAAGGAAGCATTCATCATCTTGACAGCATTCTCCCTCCAATGGCTCCTGAGGGGAGTTGTTTTGTGTTGGACAAACAGCCAGATATCACAAGTCTTTTCAGTTCCCAGTCCTTCCTGCATGGGCAAATTGCATCTTATCTTTCAAAAAGGATAGGTCATATCCGCCATCTCTTGATCTGTAATGCAGGGAATTTGCAGAATTCTCTATCTCCACATGGATTCCCTGATTCCTTAGTCTGGCTCTTTTGGTTTTCTCTTTTTTTTTTTTCTTTTTTTGGTGTGAGCCTCACTACCTAACTTCAACAGAAACTTTTAACCACAATCACAGGGGCTCCAAGGGTTAAACTGTGTCCTGCCATTTCCCATCACTATTTATTTAAAGATGTTCTTTTTTCCTGATGAGACTTCTGCTCATTAAATACACTTGTGTAATTACATTTCCCTGGGGTCTTTTACCGCCAGTTCTGGAAACCAAGTTTGCAGGTGGAAATAGTCCTCCCCCTCCTTCTCCATATCTACTAGGGAAAGTGCCAACATTTTATTTACTTCCTGAACTGGCTCTTCTGTCTTGCTGAATGAGGCCTTTCTCCCTCACCTCACAACCCATACTGTGAATTTGCATGGTTTCAGATAGATAATTAAAGCACTCATCTCCATTTATCTGAGCCCTGCTATAAATCTCCACCTAGGAGACACTGCAGCCTTTTGGCAGGAGCAAAAGCATGGCTCGATTGCTTGCTGAAGAAGAGCGTAACGGCTGCTGACATGCTATTTCGGCAGGTGCTGTTGGAGGATTCATATAGCTCGTCCTTCACAGAAAATTCTCTGCCATGAAATGAAGCCCCCTGAGTCTGAAAACCACCAAGATTCCTGCTAAGAGTCAGGCAGAAGCTGAGAATTCACCGAAGAACTTGAAAAAGAATCTGAATAATGAGATTTTTACCTTTTGGCAAGATGAGTTTTCGTCTGGTTCCTCCCCCTCCCTCCCCACGTCCTCATGTCCCCAGGCTGCTGATTGAGCCACTTCCCAACCACAGAGGCTGCTCTCCTCTGTCTGGGCTGTGTTTTTAATAGATGGCAAAGGCGCCCAGAGCTGTCCTTAATGCCATATAAATCTAAATAAGTGCAGCTTCTCTGCTCTGCTGGAAAGCACTTGGGCAGCCCAAGAATCTGAGCAACTTCTCAGAGGTTTCTCCCCACTTCCCACTGCACCATGGTCTGGCAGTGAGGCACCCTGTGCACAGATGGAATGAGGAATGGGAGAAACACTCAAGGAGCCATAGGATTTCTGCAGTCAGAAATACTGGTCTCAGAAAACTCTAGAAGTGCTGCAGTCCAGGAGGAGAGATGCTGGACCCTCGTATACAGAAGATACTGGAAGTTTGTGATCCATTGAGCAGCCTTTCCCATGGGCACAGTGTGTCCATGGTCTGTCTCAGTCTTTTTGATGTTCCCACAGTGTAAAACACCATATTCTTATTTCCTAAATTTTTATTCCTTTGGACACCTCAGAGGTCTGCTATGGGCCAAAACAAGCATCTGATGCATCAAACCTTTTGATGCCACCTTTGAGTGCAGAGCCCTGGAAGAGGGTCATTCTCTGTGACTTTTCAAACTACAGTTTATGGAGCTAGTGATTAGATTTCTTAGCAAGGAAAAAAAAAAATTCTGACTCCCTACTCCGATTTATGAACTCCTCATCATCCCTCTTTTCAAGCTCCGTGTGTCCTCCAGCAGCCAGGGCAGGTGGAGGATCCCTGGGAAGTGCAGGGTTACTGGTGTGGGGCACTCCTGGGGAAGGGGAGGGCAAGGAGGGTGCTATGTCCTCATGTCCCTGAGCATCTGGCACATACTCCTGGGGGTCAGCAGTCAGCACAATGTGGCAGAAGCCTTGGATTGGTGTGGAAATGGGTCTGCTGTGCTCTGCATTCTACATCTCACCCAGCCCCCCTCCTCTGCCTTGCCCTGGGAAACTACGTCAGCAACAAAATAAATGCACGCACTTTGTTCATAGCAACCCACTTTGCATTCCTGTAGCATCATCCAGCAATCAAAAATTCAGTTCCCCAGCCATAGGCAAATATTAATTTCTGTCATGTTACAGATGGGAAAAATTATGTCTGCAGAGGTGAAATGAAAGGCTGATCTTATGTCTTCCTCCTGCCACGGGCTTTGCAGCGAGCTAGCATGTGAACAAAGAGCAGGACTCATTTGCCTTGGTCAGTGTGTACATACAGCTCTTGCTCCTTCCTAAGGATCTGCACTCACTCTGGCTGCTCCACTGTCAAAGATGTTGGTCACCACCTTCGGGTTCCTCTCAGCTTTGCCCATCCACCTTGAAACCTACCCGCTGCCTCTGCAGCTCTTTGCCCAACCTTTGTACAGTGGTTATTGCTTCCTCTGTGGGTTTCTCAGTTCAGGCTCTCCCACTTCTTCTTCCAGCCCCAAAGTACCCATACCAGCCATCACACCATCTTCTGTACAAAATTCAACTGTCCTACACTTGCCTGCTACATCCCCTTCAAAGGCTCACCTTGGCTTCCTGCATTAATTACATTAAAAAACCAAACCAAACCAAAAAACCAACCCTTGTTTCTCCTTAACATCTCTCTGTCGTTGGCATTGGAACCATCCCATGTAGCATAAAATGAAAATCGCCAGTGATTAGCACCTGGACTCGATGACCTCTAGTGGTCCCCTCCAACCCAAAACATTCTATGATTCTATGATTCTATGATTCCTGCATTAATTACATTAAAAAACCAAACCAAACCAAAAAACCAACCCTTGTTTCTCCTTAACATCTCTCTGTCGTTGGCATTGGAACCATCCCATGTAGCATAAAATGAAAATCGCCAGTGATTAGCACCACCAGCAAACTGAACAATGGGTGCACATCCCGTTGGGTATTCACCACTCAAATGAAGATCACGCTTGCCAGTGAAGAAGGAGTGGGAATGTATAATGTCCTGGCACGTGGTGGCATTTGCCTCTTCTTCTAGACCATAATAAATATTAATTTATTTGAATATATAGAACTGTTTAAATCTTCCAGGGACTTTTCAAATATTAATGCAATTGATTTGCCATCCTTCATTGCTAAAGATGATATTTTATCTCTGGCTAATAAAGATCTCTCTGAGGAAGCAATACTTTGATTTTTGAAAGTACCAAGTGACAGGACTGAGTTGTTGCTGTTATTGTTTACATTAAACAAATAAGAGCTCCCTAAAGGTCAGGTGTCCAGGAAAAGATGCTTTTGCCGGTGGAAAACTGTGTCCCAACCCGCTAGCAGCCGCCGCCTTTTCTTATCAAGACACAGCATCTCCAGCACAGGGCCAAGCAGCAAGGCTGAGAAGGTCCCCTCTGCGTGGGAAGGTGAGAGCGACCTCCATTGCAAAGATGGTGTTATCCTCTGGTGAAAATGTTATTTAAGAGGACAACCTGTGTACTATGGACCTTGTACCCACCTATATAATTCAGGACAACCTATGTACTAAAATTAATGACTGTTTGCCACATCATGTTGTTTAAACCACCACTGGGAGTTATCTGGACCACTGTAGCAAGTGAAAACCACAATCACAGACCAGGACACTTCTGTGCTAGGCTTTGCAAAAATCAGACAGCCTTTGCCCTAAAGGGTTTATAGCAAGTGGCATTACAGTTTGCAGGTAACACTGAGATAGATGGTTCATGGAGACTTCAGCACATGGAGTTTGACAAAGCTGACCCCTAAGGATTTGGCAGGGCCCTGCACAGGCTCTGAGCAATGTGGACATGTGATGGCAGCAGGTTAGTTCTTTTGAATTAGCCTGTAATACATGGAAAACATTTTTCTGCTGTCATTTTTTCCAAAAAACACCATAAAGCGGTCCACTTTTTAAAGCTTAAAAGGTGACCATCAAGAATTATATAGTTACAGGTTTAAAATTTATTAATGAGGTTCCCTTTAGCCTCCATAGGTGTATGAAAACAGCAATCACTACATGTTTCCATTAAGCTCAAGGGCCATCTAAAACCTTAACTAAGTGTACTTCCAAGTGAGAAGTCAGCAGCAAGACACGGGGACCTCTGGAGGATAATTAATCTCATCCTAAACTCTGAATCCCTTCTCTTTCTGTTGATGACAGGGGGAGCCTCCTACCCTTGTAAGACAGGCTGAATCCTCCACTTCAGAAATTGCTCCTTGTGAATTAAATTCATTATAAATGTGTAGATGTAGGATTTGCTGTCCTTAGGTTGAGGGATGTCCTGGACTCTGACGAACTCAGAATTCTCCATCCAAGAGCCAGGCAAAAGCAAGGACACTGCAGTGATATCTTGGGAATCTTTGACCAAGCATGGACTTCAGGACCTGTCCTACTGCTCCTAACCAGCTTCTTCGTAATAGCTCTTGTAATCTGTAAGGCTGCAAGACACTTTGCCTAAACTGTGGGGAAACTTCTCTATGTAGGTTCTCAGGTAGTTTGGCTCCTGATTAAACATCACATCAAAGGTGAACTGCATATGCTGCTCTTGAGTGACTCGCTGGGGAAAAAAAATAAATATCTAGCTCCACTGCAACCTCAGCTGTTTCTCCTTAGTGAACCAGTTGCCATACTTACAGAAACAGAGAATGCAGCTCAAGCCTTCTTCATCCTCATTTTAAACTAATTGGCATATGGTCCCCTCTGGTCTCTACCCCTATCCCTCCCCATATCATGTCCTAATCACTGCCTGGCTGCTACTGCCTCATCTTCATTAGAATGACATTTCAATATTCATGTAGATCCATTCAGCCACCTTTTGCTGTCTTCATTACCAGGCAGTGATATTTAATCCTTAATACCAGAGTTACTGGTCATTACTTTAGTCTTTAATCATCATGAGAGACCAATGAGAGGAGCTAACCCTTGTATAAATCACTCTAGAACAAGAGAAACAGTTAATTTTTTAGAAGATTTAAAACTCATAAGCCATTCCTGGTCAAATCCAGAGGGCTGTTGGGCAGAGAAAGGACAAACTCATTTGGTGTCCTGAATTCCCACTCCTAAACAATTAGACTTTTTTAATAATACCTTGCATTTCTATAGCAGCAGTTCCTACCTGAACACCTCGTCACTTTGCACAAGCTGTTCTGCTCTGTAATAATTTACAGCAATGAGTTTTATGGTTTCCCATCCCTGACTTGACTGATGCGCTCCTCCTATTTAAGGATGGCTTCTTCAGCTGGATCACTTGGTGACACCAGTAGCCTGAACTCAGAACCTCATTGCTATGAGGTTATTTATCATTACGATGTATGCTGACACCGAAGCAGCCTGGTTTCTGGCTGCCTGGACACTACTTCTCTCCCAGTACAGCATCCAGCATCTGGAAGGTACTGGAGTGAACAGCTGCCTGGCTTTTGTTGGGAAGGTGTCCCCTGTGCTCATATCTCCTATGTCATTCAGGAGAACCCAAGGTTTCTCCTGGGATTTCTGGGCACAGGGGACCATGAAGAGCAGTTCATGTGCAGGAATACACTAGACAGGGTAGTGCTGTGTGCAAGGATTTTAGAGTGTCCCCACCACCGAAGAGTTGCTTTTGGCAAACTGAGGCACATGAGACCATATAGAGAGAGTTTCCCATTAAAATCCTGTGCTCAGTAGGCTGTAATAATAGAATCAGCTCTGTGCTAGGCAGGGAGTGGGGCTTAAGGTCTTGGGTCACCCCACTGCAGAAGCATGTTCCCATGCTTCTCGTGCTAGGAGAGGGGAAGGGAACTGTGCAAATAAAAGGGGACACTTTTGGGGTTGGTTAGTCATGGGCAGTAATGTTTCAACACTATAACCAAGACTTGGCCTGCTGCTTTCACCTCTGGGCAATCCCATGCTCCATTTGTGCAGGGACCAAGGAGATATCTTGAAGACAGCTACCCCCTGTTTGGGAGATGAGTTTTTCTTCTGCAGGTGTTTCTTCATGCAGAAGTCAATCTCCCTTGGCACGTCGCGAACTTCACTACTGTCAGCATTGTGTGAACTTTATGGGAAAAAGACACTCCACACTCTCAAGGCTGAGGATCTAATTACTTTAAAAGTGTCTTTATATCATTATATTCACATTAAAATAATAATTTATCGCTCTCCATTGTACTCTTAATGATGCTTGAAAATAATAGGCTTGAATCAATAACGTGCCCAGTATAAATGTGGTGGAAGAATAGGGAGGACCTTAGCAAAGCTGATTGCGTTTCCCTGATTTTTGGCTGATTTGGTGTTTTGACAGACTCTCTGTGCTAAGGGCAAGCTCCCACTGTGCAGATCAACCCTGCTGAGGGGCTCAATGAGACCTAGAAGTTGCATGTCCAGTGTGGCATTTTCATGTGTCTGGGGCACATTGGGTTAATGGCACATGCTGTGAAGTATTCATCTGTGTGTGTATGTGTAAATATATATATATATATATATATGTATATAGCCTCCTTTTTGATAAAATCCCTTGCATATCTTGGTTATTGAATAGATTAAAAAGCAGCAGCAGGTCCTTGGGGCAGCCGTAAGGTCTGGAGTGTGGGATTTCCAGAGGTTAATAAGATTCACCTCCCATTTCCCTCTACTTCTCTATGCACAGTGGAAGTGACTCCAGCAGACAGTTTAGAGTCACTGGGCAGAGCAGCAGTTCATAGAAAAACAGGAATATTTCTGCACTAGTGGCAGTCTTCAATGCTCTGATTACTTTGATTTCATTGTAGTTCTTGTGAATGGAGTTATCATATCTGGACTCCGGCTGCCTCCAGGGCTACAAACATCCTTTGTGGGGAGGGTGGGAAATGCAGAGCCTGGAGCAACTAGAGCCCCGTCTCAGGTTTTTGTGTCTGCGAGGCACCAGAGCGGCTCAAACCAGGGTCCTTGCAAGAAGTCCCTGAGCAGTTCTTCGGAGTATTTTGTAAAGGCATGAGAAATTACCCAGCTCAGCTCTGGCACTGAGACTACCTCTACCTCCCAACTATACATTTCAGAAGACTTGATTAGATTTTGCTTTACCAGAATTTCCTGTCCAGTCCAGTTGCATCAGAAGAATTTTTTTCTCTTTCCACTCCCTGAGCCCTCATTTTTGATACTACGTGTGTCACTGCAAAGCTAATGCATGCCCTGATAACAGGATTAGAAACAGAGGTAGCAGCAGAGGATGGCTGGAAGAAATCTGCTGGCTTGGGTGGGTAATAGTTTGCAATAAGGAAAGACAGCAGGCTCCTGACAGTATCCTATGGGAGGGGAGCCACAGGTTAGTTTTCTATTTATCCAGCTGAGGAATTAAATGAATACTGTCCTAATTATCTGGTTTGACCAGCCACCCTCCTTAGTTTTGTCTCTATCAGCAAATAAAATGGGCCAAGAGCTATTTTCTGGTCTTCTGGCGAGTGGCCGAGCATTGTTTATGTGGATGAGCAGGGTGGTCACGTCCAAACTTCTTGCTGGGAAGAATCCCGTGCTCATGCTAGCTCTAAATTCAGCATAAGCTTTGACTGGGAAAGTGTTGCCAAAATTGTGATGAACAGCACGGTGACAGGTAAGAAACGATGGGTAGTGTGCCAGAGTCATGTTCAGTTTAGCGCTGCAAATGTTAGATGGTGCTTTTCTCTTTAGCATCCTATATATGTAAATTCAAAGAGGACTTGTAGCTGCAAAGGAGGTTGCTCATGATCTTTCAACTTAAAATCCCAATAGATACAGACCACCCCACACTCAGGCTGGAGAAGGAGCCTTTGTGTTATTAGCCTCTGGTGGTGTTTGGGGGAAAAATGAAAGATATCAAACATCTTTGGATTCAGCTGTGTGGCGATGAGTAGCCTCCAAGCCGAGGCAACGATGTGGGCAATGAACCTGAAGCTGGACATGGAGAATTTGAGTGTAGAGGCAGGTAATCCCAGTTCTACACTACTTATTTTTTAGATGCATGACTCCTAGTTCACACATTCCTGGTTTGGTTGAACTGTTTTTGTTTAAGGGAAAGTTAAACCAGGGATAAGTTAAACATGTTAAGTACTTTACTTAACCCAGCTCAACCCAAGTTCTGTCTATGACATGACCTGATGTGCTCTAGAAATCTTTCAGCTAAAAACTGGGATTAACAAAAGGCTTCCTAGCAACACTACGTCAGGTAAATGACACATAGGATACTGCTGGGGCTTTGACTCAGCCAAATGGGAGTAAATTAGTTGATTTGCCATTCCCGTTTGTCTCTTCCCCCAGTTTCAGTTATTAAATGTAGTGAAAATTTCTATCTATCTATTTATTTATTTATTTTGTCCTTTAACACAGTGTTTGTTGAATATTGTTAAAAACAGCTGTCTCCTATTTCATGGGTAACTGCAAAGGAGTACTCTGTGTAAGCTGACCTCCTTGTCCCCACATCGACTGTTGAAAAGCAAATGCAGATATGCAGCCACATCTCTAAATAAAAGATTTTTTTCCCATGTGAGAACTGATATCACAGATCTTAAAGCACAGTTTCACTGAAGCTGAAGGAGAAGCTTTAGAAGGATGATGAAATACTTATTCCAGGTTCAGACTTTAACGTATGAGTTACGGTTTCTAGAGTGTCCAGGGATATTTTGTGACTGTGAGTATTCAGGGTAAATGGTGTAGGGATATCTGCTTCATGCCTTCATAGCTCACAGTCTGATTCCTGCCTTATGGGAAATATCTCTGAGTGTCATGGGAAAATGCATATTGATGAACTTCCCAATGTATAGCCAAGCTTGGCTGCATCCTTTATTTTCTCATTAGTCACTACCCATTTCAATTAGAAAGAGCATTAGCTCACAGATCATAAATTCAGGAGAGGAGGTGGTGTCCCTCACTGCTCTGCAGTGGGATGTAATGACTTCTTTGCTTCAACAATAGAGAAAGCATTTAAAGTAATGTCCCTTATGGATAGTCTCCAGCCCATATGATGACTTTTTTAGAGTACTCAGTATATTTAGCAATGAAGGAGGGCAAAATTCTGAGCGCTTCTGTAAGAAAAAGCAAGGTGCATTTTTTTTAAATAAGTTTTTTTCTTGTCGTTGTTGTGCCTTGTGATTGGACAGGTTTGGGACCATCTCACCTGTCAGAGCAGGAAAAACACAAGCGTGCATATTGTGTAGGAGCTTGGTCCTAGGTGTTATCTACCTGCAACCTTCCTGCCTGTGTGCTGTGTGGGCATGGCTGATGTGTGCAGGAGGACCAGTGGTTCTCTGGACCAGAGCCTGGCATCTGGGCTATGAAGATGTGGAAGTCAGAAATGAGCACGTGCAGCTGGCAAGTCCCCTCTTGTCCTGTGCTCAGCTTAATCTCACCTTAAAATACACCTCTGCAGTATCACCTGCCTTTAGCAGATCCCTGCTTCTGTGCCTACTGCACAGTGTTGTCCTGCTCCACGGTGCCTGTCTGAGATACGCTCCTGGTGCCTCTGTGAACAACATAGCAAACACATGCAGGAACAGCAATGTCTAGTGTCCCTTCCCTGACATCTTAAAGCAGTGGGAGCAGAGAAGGTAAAATATTTAGACTCCAGATGTCTTTATTTGCCAAAATAAAAATCCTTGCTGTAAAATATCTACAAATATGTAATTAAAATTGCCATTTATTTTTCTCACTGTTGCTAAGATTGCTAGCAAAACTGAGTCACTTGGTGCTGCCAAATATAGTGTTCCAGGTGTAAAACACTCTCAGATGTTCATGACATTTTGCACGTAAATAGTGAGTCATTGAGAATGATCTGGTACTATCCATATGCCTGATACAGAAATACTGCGGTGAGTGGGAGATCAGTATACACACACGACAGGGTAATGTTTGAGAATGAAAAAATTGTGTTTGTGCACAGTTCCTAATAAAGACACTGAGTTTTGCATCTACTGATTCTTCTGCTCTCAAGACTGCTTTACAGAGGATGGTGACCATGACCCCTCCACCCAACTTGCTGCTCCATCTCTGAATCTCAAGTTTCCCTTTCCAATTAATTTTTTTTCCTTTAACTTAGTTTGTGTGAGGGACTTGTAAACCATGCTGCTCTGCAGATGACATCTAAATATACTGAAGGTAACAGCCCCATGCCTAGTGTGCTGCTGTCTGTCCAAGAAGACCGTTGTCTGCCATCACCTTTTCAATCTGCCTTTTGGCAGCTGCTCTGCACCAGGCAGCAATACCAGCTGTATTTTCAGGCCTCATGTTTTCCCGGGGAAATGGATGTGTTTCTGGAAAGCACGTGGGAATGGTATGCCCTGCAATTATGCTAGCCCTGTGGAAAGACAGTGCTCGCTGAAACACAAGCCCCTGACTCGAGACGAATCATTTCAGCCTGACAGACATAAGTCTCTCTTCTCATCAGTTACAAGAGAGAAAAAAAATTCCTCTCTTGCTACAAGCGTGTGAGCTCAGCATGAGACCTGCGCTGAAGCGTACGTGGTGGGCAGTCAGGTTGGTCCTGAGCTTCAGCGAGACCCGCGTGGGCCTTGGAACAAGCTTAGGCACCTCTTCTGCCTGGCAGACGTGGGGGCTGTATGGCCTCTGTGGCACCCCCATCTTCCTTCCTTCATCTGATGGTTAATCCGGCCATGACCTCTCTTGCTCCTGTGTCTTTGGTATCTCTTGTTTGAGATAACAGTAATCTTCAGGCTTTGTCTTGCTCAAAAAAGCAAAGGGTGGTGTCATGGAGTTACACTAAACCTAACCCAAAGGACAAG
Source organism: Egretta garzetta (assembly GCF_000687185.1). Classification (NCBI taxonomy): domain Eukaryota; kingdom Metazoa; phylum Chordata; class Aves; order Pelecaniformes; family Ardeidae; genus Egretta; species Egretta garzetta. Next base: position 1,423,717 of record NW_009259427.1, on the reverse strand, counting down.
CTTAAACAACTTTATTTCATGAAACAGCCAAAATCACCACAAAAAACGATGAGAAACAGGGCTAAGCTGAAATCAGTCAACCCTCCAATAACAATTAGTTACAAACAGGTTCGAGGTGCCAGTCGGCGTATTGTTACTACACGATTATACACACAAGAATGACGGTCCAAAGCGTGCACACACACGCTCACTCACAAGGGGGGAAACGCTTTCCCTCTCATGGCTACCCAAAAGATATAATCTCACCCAGGAGCGTGGGCGAGGTCTCAAGGATATATCCAGAAGAAATCACTCACCCAACAGAGGTGAGGACGCTCAGTCCCTGGAATTTTCTGCAGGTGGTGTCCCAGCCCAAGGGGAGAGGCTTCAAACACAGGCCCTCTGCTCTGAGAACACCACTCAGGGATTCTCCAGTGGTGCCCCATTTATACCCTGGGTTGGATCTGAGCTGCGGTCACAACTGGTCATGATTCAGAAGCTTCTCCAAACAGGTGCCTCACTGGCTGCGGACCCTGCTGTTGGCCTAAGGGTCCCACCTCTCCTGTCCCCCTACTGAGGGGTGTATGGGCCTGGGAGCACAGGAAAGCACAAAAGGTGGGAAGATGAGGCCCAAAAATCCAGTGATCAGGATGCCAAAAGCCCCAATCTCCAGGGGGAGGCGGGGAGTGTGCCTGCCACGGAGTGGCTGGGTGCATTATGCTTGTTTTCCCTCCATCTTCCGGAATGAAAAAAGTGCTTAACTTCTCATTTCCCTCTTTATCAAGGGCAATACACTGAACTGTGCTAACGCAACATCACTGACCTGCTTTTACACAGCTTTCTTTGCTTTCTCCCTGCTTTCTCACCACAGGGTGTTTCTTCTTCTTATCACCTTTTGCATTGCATTTTTTACTCTGCATCTCCACAGCTTCTCCTTCCACCAATTCCCTCTCTTTTTTTTTTTACCCAGTTCCACTTTCTGTTATTTCCTCTTCTTGCTTATCCTTCCCATGCATTTCCCTGATGTCTTATCATGTCGATCTTCCTGTCTGTGCTGTAGCAAAGAGCCAGGCCAAAAGGCAGCTTCACTGGGAGGATTTATGGGGAGACTCTGTAGAGATAGTGGTCCCATCAGTGCTATCAGGAGTCCATTAAATAGTAGTAAGGATGATAGAGTCTGTATGAAAGATCATTAAACTGGAAACGTGTTTTTCTTATTTTGGATGAAGCACAGGAGCATGCCCATTTCCTTGTTCAGTTCCGTGTTCCCATCTGTCTAACTCCACAGAATTAAATGATTGGATGTTAGGCATGAATTACATTTATAAAAGCAACAAAGTGTAGGACTAGAAAGGATGAGAAAAGGTCACTCTTCCACGCTGCAGCAGGATTAAATAAATCTTGGCCACCGCTAGCAGAAGTTTGCGTAACATCTTAGAAGCTTCTTAGCTGGTAATCCACTGCCTTCTGAGGCAATCTGTGTAAGAGCTCCACCATCCTTCCTGTTAGAAGGTTTGTTGTCTGTTTTCCCTTTCCTGTTAGGCAACATAAGTCTCCATGTGAAAGCCAAGATACTTCCTTTTTTTTCCCCCCCCTCCATGAACACAGAGAACAATGGATCAGAATTCTCTTTATATTGACATTTTAGACACTTGAAGGTGATTAATGCACATCCACATACTCACAGACCCAATCATTTCATTCTTTCTTCATCATCCTTGTTTTCCAGCACCTGTATCACTCCTGTTGCTCTGCTCTGGGCTCCTGTCAATTTGTCGACCTCTTCACTACCGAGCAGTGCAAAGCAGCAGACACAGCGCCCTTCCTCGAGTCTCCTCCCTGCCAGGTTTAGTGAATAATTCCCTTTGGGATCTTAAGTAAATGATGGTGTTTAAGAAGCCCCTGAGTGCCAGGCACCTTGCTTGCAGCAGTGTCACAGGGTTTGCCTACAGAATACAGTCACTGTAAAATCTGTTTCTGGATATAATGATCTGGCTTCTCCACACCGGTTCCCCGTGGGGACTCTCCAGGCTTGCATTAAGTGCAAGTGCCTTATTTCACTTCAAGAGTGAAACTGTGAATAAAGAAATAATTCAGCTCAGATGAAGTCCTGCCTTTTTGTGCGCCCACACAGGCATCTGCTGGTCAGCAGGGTGTCTTAATTGAGCCACTCTAGAGGTATGGTGAGGTTCAAGCACCTAAGGAAAGCCATCTGGTACTGCTGGAGCTGCCCGGGGAAACCCACCTCACTTCTGGATGCCAGTCCCAGAAGGTATGGGGTTTCCTTAGACTTGGTGTTATGTTTCCCAGCCCAGCCTGGAAGCCTGCTAAGAAATCTCAGCCATATGAGCCACCTGACTGTGCACAACTGAGCTGAGCCGTGGTGTCCACTACAGGGTGAGCTGAATCACTTGCCAGGAGCCACTGACTGTGTTGACTAAGGAGCTGTATGGGCCTGAAGAGGTCTTTCTGCCAGTCTGTGAGTTAGGTCTCTAAGGTTGCATTTAGCTGGTGGAGACACAGCACATGACCCCCCCTGAAGTCTGTCTGCATTTGAGATGCTCTTGATTACCTTGTAGTTTACAGATTACAGAGACATCACCTAAGTGGTACACATGTATGCAACCCCATAGGCAATGGGTAGTTCCCCTCTTTGCTGCTCTCTCTCTGTTCTGTCTCCACAGATTACCTAGGACTCAGCTCTGTTGTCCACGTATGGATGTTAAGCACAATTTGAGCTGCCTCTGGATGTTCTTCTCTCCAGGAATATGTGCATGCTTTTTGTTTTTGTTTGTGCACAAGGAAATGTTCTCCTTCCAAGAAATGCATCTGTTCCAGAGGATTGTTTATGATGCTGAGGCTGTATTCATTCCCTTGGCACCACTGACTTGGTAAACAGGTAGATCTTAAGGAAGCAGCATTGGTACTTTAATCACCATTACATTAACTCAGAACTGCAATAAACTGGAAAATTAGGCTACAAATTTTAAAAGAAAAAATTAAAATCATTAAAATTTAAACTAAATTAAAAATTTACAGTCTACCCAGAGGAGGTTGCTGAAAGTCGTGGAACCACAGTTCTGCAATGTGAGAAGCTGGAGAAGTTCCAACTTCCACAGTGATGGTAGAGCATAGGTGTGGGAAATACCAATGATTTGTGCTTCCCCTTACTAACTAGATAAGTTGTCCTGTCTTCAGCTGGATGGAAGCAATCTGGTTTTGACAAATCAGTGCTGGATGTTTCTTACCACTTTCCTTTCCTTGAGGTGCTTATGCATCAACTGTTTCATTATTCAGCCTATTTTCTTTCCAAGTATCAAAGTTAGGCTGACTCATCTGGAATTCACCTTTCTTTTCACGACAGTACTGTTTGCCCTTCTTTTCTCTTCTGGTACTTTTCCTCCACAAGATTTTAAAGATAATCTCTTATCATGCAACAATTGCTTTTGGTAGTTCTTGATGTACCCTACAGCATATTTCATCAGTCCTCACTGGCTTTGCAGACACCTAGCTTATCCAAATATTATTTAATTTGTGCTGACCTGCCCTTCTCTCTATGCACTATTAATTTCAATTAAGTTGATAATCTGGTCATAGTTAATTTTTTTTTTTTTTCCTTTTCTCCATCAGGTTGAAGTAAAAAGGCAGTGCACCAAGCAAGAAAGATAAAGCCATCACACAGAAAAAGCACTTCAGGTACATATCTTAGGAGTTACATAGCAACAGCTGGCCATGAATTACAGGAGAAATTATCCACAATCTAGATGGCTCCATTCAGCTAGAAAGTGGTACTGTTCTGAAGCTAAAAATGACATAAAAATCAAAGGGGGCCTAAAATTTTAACAGTGCTTGAAAGGAAGGGAAGAGTTTGATTAAGTGAGGCTAATGGGAGCTAGTGAAAGACGGACAGTCTGCCCATCTGACAGAAAGTCAGAGAGACAAAGATGTGGTGACAGAGTGCGATCACCCTACGAGACTCTGGATAGAATTCCTCATTAAGATATTTGAAGAACGATTCAGTTGTTTCAGAAAGAAACATGGGTATCACCTAGGAAAGTAGTGCTTGAGGCTGGGATGTCTATCTATAACTTTGGTAATCCTGTTACTTAGACTGTGAACTTCTTGGGGCAGAGGCTGTCTGTGTATAAACACAAAAGAACAGCAAGTATGGCCCTGAATAAGTTTTTAAATATTTTCATAATCAAGTAACACACAGCAGGTTTCAGGAAGACAGATTGTCTCCTTTTGAGATTGGTTTGTTATATGAATTTGTTATACCATCACCTTGTCCTGTAAGTCCTCAGCCTTTGCAATAGCCTCTTATCTTAAGTCTTAAAGAGATTATAAACTCTTCAGTGCAAGGGAGACTTTTATTACACACATATAAACCAGCAAACTTTATACCGGAGCCAAGCATTTCATTAATGTAAACAGCAACAATAATAATAATGAAATGATTAAGGGGCATACAATGGAAAGTAACTCAGAGTAACAAAAAGAGAAAAAAAGAATCTGATTATCAGCACAAGCTCCTTACAAAGACAGTGATCAGGATGTGGCACCATCTCCCAGGAAAAGCATTAAAACATCTATAATGTGTGTCCATTATGATCAGATTGGATAATCTGTGTGGAACAATCCATCCTATATTAGTTCAATGGTGATGGACAGTGATTTTCATCTGTAATTTCAATTTCAAAGATGGATGGAGTGTATTTCTTTGTACAGAAAGTGCAGAAGTTTGGGAAGGGAGTTTTATACATCTCCTGAGACAGCAGGGATTTAACTGGAACTAGAAGAGTAGAGGGCAGGGGGAGGAGGGAAAAAATTATGGCAATGCCAAGAGCTCTTTCTACTTGACCACAGCTGGATCTACTGTTGGTCTACTCACACTACCTGGAAACCTACACAAAAACCTCCTGCAAATGTTCTGATAACAGCATCAAGTTGGTCAGGGATCAGACCTTGGGCTTTTTGTATAAAAAAATGCAAAAACTAACAAGGAATGAGAAATGAATGCAGGGGCTCAGGCTGAAGGGAACAGAGGAGACAGAAAAAGAAGTAGACTGGCCAAGAACATAAATCGCATGAGAAAAGATAGGCAAAACCAATTTAAGCTACAGTCAGGCAAAGGAGAAGAGAGGAGAGAAACACAATCACATCAAGGCAAAGCTCCAGAAGCATAAAGCAGCCTTGCTTCAGATGATGAGACAATTAGGAAGAGAATAGCTGCAATATGCATTTTTCAGGTCTTTTGAGATGCATACAGAGAAACTGTCCCCTAATTACCTGGAGGTCAATCCAGCCCTTCTAGTGGGATGAAAGGATACTGATGAAGAAGATGGACGTCTGGTTGTCAGGACCACAATACAATTAAAAAGAATAAATGCACTTTTTGCTTGCAGGACATGGAGAAGCTTGTCTGTGCCTGTTGATGAACAGCTACAGTTTGAGATTTGACCAAAGATCAGACAGACGTAGCTGTAGATATATCTTGCAGATGTCCAGCTAGTCCAATCCTCCACATACGACTAGGGAAATGGCTCCAGCAGATAACTGCCATTGCAGAAGATATGCTTAAGAGAGTACTAAGAAAGAACAAAGTATCTGGAGGTCGAAACATGGAGCATGTTATAAATCTTCAAGCATCCTCACAGCTAAAGTCTCTGTGTGATTTAACTGTTGTCTGCAAAGTCAGCAATAATGAATTTGGAGGGGTATCATTTTTTGTGTCAGCTTGTACAGCCCCCTAACTTCTGTATGTGCATGAAGTCTGAAAAAGGATGGGTGCTTGCGAGTACTCTCGGTGTGAACATTGATAGAGTAACTCAAATGCTTGGATGAGGGTTCAGCTTCACTCCAGTGTGCCCTGGCTGGCCACCAAACAGCACTGTGCGCAGCTTAAACTGGTAAATTGCAGAAAACAGGAAAAAAGCTGGAATGAGTGAGCTTATGCTTGTGCTTGTTAGCAGTTTTAGTTAATGAGAACATAGATGCTCTTCTAATTACTTAGCTTGAGAATGATATCTTAATATTAGCATTAAAAATAATTAGCATCAGCTAAGATTTTCAAAAGGCAACACAGTAATATGGCAAACAGAAGAAAGGCCAATTTTTACAGCATTTTGCTTTATTAAAACACAGAATGAGATGTGGTCCAGTGAATCCACAGAAGAGGAAACTGTCATAACTAGTTAGCAGTGTCCCTGCTCACTGCAGGGGGGTTGGACTAGATGACCTCTAGGGGTCCCTTCCAACCCAAAACATTCTATGATTCTATCTAAAATGAGACATCACTGTACCAGTTGTAAGTAGCACTGTAGTAGTATGAGAGTCTAGGGACATCAGCCCATCTCCTGAGTATATCACAGAAACTATACCAGGCATCAGAGACCCCTCCAGGCATTAAGGCTGCAAATGACAGCGTTCTTTGAGGGCAAGGAGGAAGCTCTCCAGAGCTATGTTACCAAACTGCAACATAAGACAGAAAGAAGTCACAATACAACAGAGGAAAAAATGGAGTGACATTGTGTCAGAAAGCTCTTGGCTTTGCAGGGTCTTAGCCAGTCCTTATGAGAGGGAAACAGTAAGGTTATGCCTCACACCAAAGGATGAGTGAGGGCATCCAGGGATTTATGAGGCTGGTGACTTTCCTTCTGTATTCTGCACATGTCCACACAGAAACGTATTACAAAATTAATATTAGCACTGCCATATCTGGAAAGCACACAAAGAAATGTTGTATGGAAGGATTTCTATGGCCAAACTGCAGATCAGCCTGACCAGTGACCCGGAGCTCTGAGCTGCGCCATGAGTCAGAGAGTGCAGGGACAGGGACATAGCCCCGAGCAACTTGCTCCGGCTGACCCTGCTTGGAGCAGGAAGGTTGGATGAGATGGTTTCTAGAGGTCCCGTTCAATGTCAGCGATTCTGTGATTCTGGGTATTTTCATCTCTAAATTCCAGGGATGCTTCCAAATCACCAGCTTGGTTTCATTTGTTTGTTTGTGTGGTTTTATCTGGCATGGGGAACCTCTCCTAGGAATTATTATTTTTTTTTAATTTTGACTTTTCTTTGATATGAACTGAAGACAGATACCAGGAATTTAACAGGTTCAGGAAACTAAAGTTAATTTTTTTTTTTATACCTTCAATGCATATGCACTTAGTGAACCAAAGTATGCGATGTTTAATTAACCTTTCAGTTCAGTGAGAGGTTTCTTGGTCAAAGATTCTGGGGGCTATTCTTCTGTGTAAAGCTTCCAAATTTGTGAATACAATTGAAACCAACCACTGAAAAATCACAGTGTCTGCTTCATGGTAGCCTGTACTCACACAAAGACAGGAGTACTATAGAGAGAGAGAAAGAAACGGAGAGAAGGAGGAGTTAGTTGAGAAGGTTATGCTGTTAAGTTCTCTTTTATTTGGTTTGAAAAACGCTGAAAGGTATTTACGGATGCACAGAAAGGCAGGACAAACCACAGAACTGTATTGCAACGTGAAGCAGAGCTGTTACGGAAGAAGCTGAAATCAATGCTAAAAGAAATAGAAAGCATGGCAGTGTAAAATAATATTCTGGCAAAGTCTGAACACTCCCAATCTCATGATTAGTCCAGGATGCTAAACATGATCTTTAGCAGTGATTAAAGACTACAGATAGAGACTGGGGAAGCCGGGAGATTTTAAAATCCTCACGCTGATCCAATGACTGAGAGCTACTCACTAAAACATTAGGCTCAAGTAGCAAGAGAGCAGCCAAGGAGCAGCCACTGGTAATGTGAACCCAGGGATGGTTTGGTGCAGCAGCTGGACTGATGCATGAAGTGGGAGTCATCAGGGCTTATGGGATGGTTGGGACCTGCCTGTGGCAATGTCCCAAGAAGTGTCTCTTTCTAGAGCTGTCTGAGAGGGGGTTTGGATTCAAGTCTTGACAAACATATAGCAGGGAGGCTTCGCAGCCCAGTAACTATGATTTCTGCTACTAAAGTTAAAGGCCACAGGCTTTGCATTGACCTGACAGTTGAGGCTTAGTCAGTCCAGACTAATGACTTGTCTTGGCTTGCCTATGCTGAGCTGGCTTTAACTTTTTTTTTTTTTAAGGATAGCAATTGTCTAACAGTAAGGTAACTATGGTCTATGTCTGTTTTAAATCAGCTTTAGTTTATACTAATAACAAAGAGTTGCAGTGTAGGTTGAACAGTGTGTGACTTCAAAATAAAGCGTGGTGTGGAAGAGTACAGACATGGGATGATACCAGAGGTCCCAGACTGTAAAGACAAATTGTAAAGATCATTCAATGGTCACTGCAGAAGTACAGCCCTAGGTTGCTCAGGTAAAACTAGTTTTGGCGATAACAGGAACAGAAAAACAAAATAATCATTGAATCATGGAATCATTTAGGTTGGAAAAGACCTTTAAGATCATCAAGTCCAACTGTTAACCTAACACTGCCGTCCCACCACTAAACCATGTCCCTAAGCATAAGCATAAGAAAAAACTTGTTAAGAGAGAGTGTAAAAATAAATCCCAGCAGACCCAAAACTGAGGAAGAGCAAAGTGTCATCATCAACAACACATACCTCCCGGAAGAAAGGATGAAGAAAGCCCCACCGCAAATATCAATCCCCCTTGTGGCAGACATCTCAGGATACTGACAACATATGACAACCCACCTCTCAAGTCTTCCTGAGTAAGGCTGAAATGGTCAACCACAGGAGCCAGGCAGGCACTGGAAGAAGCACAGAGCACAGTACTGAAAAAAAAAAAAAAAGGTTAGATATAGAAAAGTTCATGGTTTGGTTTGGTTTGGTTTGTTTTTCTTGAATAACAATTTTAACAGCATTATTGAGACTTCTCTGTATTAAGTTGGGCATGCATAATTTTATGACTGGAATAATAATTTGGACGATTAGATTATGAAAACTTTAACTGGACTAACAACAGCTTCATATAGCTCCATATTTATGTGGGGCATGCTCCATTCTTGCCCATAGTAAGATTTTGAGTGTGTTATCTTAGAAGTCCATCATAAATCTGTACGAAGCACCAATTAGCATTCTGGTTCCTGGCTTTTTCAATTCACTGGGCTTCACGTATGAGACTTGTGCGACAAGTAGTGGTCTGGAGACAGACTGTATGGGAGATTAAATCTGATCTGTCTGTTCTGGAGAATGGGGATATATTGCATGCAGTCTTAGCCAGCAAAAATTTACTGGTGGAGACATACTGTTGATATTTCTGGCTACCTTCTTGTCTGGCTTGTTATCTACTATAAAAGTGTGAACATTAGCAAAGGAGAATGCACCTGGCTGCACTTTTCTTCTTCAGATCTTCTTTCAAGCTTCCCAAATTCTGGCTGCAGCAGCATTTAGACAGGAGCAAAAATTTAACAGTGGAACAGAATTAGCCCCCCTTTCTTGTGCAAGCAGTTAGTGAAGACAAACCCCACAGAAACAACTGTCCCTGACTTGCATATATCACAAATGTTAACGTAATTACTGTATTTTCTATTTATTTAATTATTTATTTATTACAGTCACCTCACTGTCCTTTCCACAGACAGTAACTAATTTGTAATTTAGCAAGTTGTGTGCAATAAACGCAGCTGAAATTGTTTCTCATTTTCATGAGAATAGAGGACTTTGATCGGATTTGTCACTGGTGTCTACAATGGTGCAAATGGAAGGCAGAAAACAGCACAGGTCTGCTCTGATGAGCCTCTGCCTGCATAAGGGATGTTGTTCGAAGGCAGTGAGGTCTGAAGGTGCCTCTGAAAATTATGCATGATTTTCTTTATTATGTGAAAGCAGCCCATAAGCTGATTACCCCCATCTCTATTGTATTTCAGTCTTCAGTGTAATTTGCCTTTTGCTATTCCTTTATTCCTCACATACACTTTAGAACAAGATTGTGTATAGTTTTTCTTTTGAAAAACTTAAATCCTCTTTTTTACTTTTTAACTTCTCTTGCAAAAGCCTTTTTTTCCCCTCACATAATCTTTTGAGAGCCATACCCACTTGTGTCTGAAGCAATTTCTGAATATCTTGTTTTCAAACGCAGATGAAAAGACGGGACAGAGCATTGGCATGAGAGCCTTAAGCATGGCTGGATTATTGGTGCTCTGTGTGTGTGCATACAAGAGCGTACGAGGGAGAGAGTGTGCATTTATCATACAGGGGAAGTGGTCTACTGCTGATATTTTTGAAACAGCTGGGAGGTGTCGGGTAAATCCTTCAGTAACCCTATGCACTACCTCCGAGATGTTGACTGCTGTCTTCATGATACTTTTCAGATCTTTTCAAGTCTACATTTTAAAAACGATTCATGTTAACATACACAAGCTGGGTTCCCAAAAGGCCTTGGTATATTGACATACATTGATTTTTGTTTGACTCCCAATCCAGAAAGCCCACTCCAAACTCTGATTTAGGAGGATTTTGAACATTAATACATAACGTTGACTTATGTACTTCACCCCATGAGCTGCTCTCATTAGAAAGAACAATTGATTAAAATAACTACTTAGGCATTTCCATCTTTTTTTTTTTTTTTTGGTATTGAAAACTCCCAGCCCCAGCAATGCCCTGCCAAACAGTAAGCACATATCTCTATTCTGTTCATTTCAGTGCAACTCGGTGGACTTCAGACAAACAACAGCAAAACACATCAGGGATAAAAAAGGACAGAATTTCAAATGAAAATATAAATCAATAGCCCATTTTCACAGGGGTTGAAGGACTTCTCCTATGGACTGTGTTATCTGTGGAAAGGATCCTGGCACAGTAAATGGGAAGTCCTATAGCAGAGAGCTTACTCTGTCTTTTAAACAACCAGTTCCCCTAGTGCTGTGCTTAATTCAAATCATCATGTTAACAGCCAAACGCAGTATATATATTTTTTTTTTTTTCTGGAAAGTCATATTTCCTGGTTCTATTGCTTTTTTAAAGTGACACTGGGACTGCTGAATCTTTCCAGCCATTAACCATCACTGCCTGGAAGGATCTATCCTGCTTAGGAAAGTTAAGACCTGCCTTATAGTGTGGAGAGTCATTCTGGTCCTTCTGGCAGGATGAAGCCCTGGGAGCCTTCAGGAGCATCAGCTCCTCATTAGAGGTAGGGCTGGCCCAGAGTTGTATTTCCCAAGGCTAACATGAGCCAGCCGGGTCAATCAGGATAAAAAAATCAAAGCAAAATACTTTGGTGGCAAGAAAGAAGCAGAGCCCAAAGGGTTAGAAACACACAGTCCGTAATAGCCAGGGAGCTGGAAGGCAGCATCAGCTGGGCTGCCCAAATGGCTGTAATTAACCTCCTGTTGTGGCTGGAATAGATCACTCACCCTCTGCTGCCTCCATGTCTTCCCTGGGTCCCTGCATTATGTATACAGGTTGTAAATATTTGAGGGGCTGTTGTTCCATGGTATTTAGACTGTGCCAGCACAATGGGGCCCAGGAGCTTTTGGAAGGTTCTGGTGGCCAGCTTGACCACAGGAAGGCCTGGGGTTGCATGCACTGATCCTGCATGAACCAGCAGCTGTACTGTCAGGTCCTGGAACTGTTCTTGCTCTTTGTGCTGGGGTGTGTCAACTGACTGAAGTTGGTCTTAGGAACTGGTACTTGCGTGAATTTTTCATTCCCATTTTATCCTATACAATGTCCAAGAACAACAGTATCATCAGTCTGGATTTTCCCATATTGACATGCAGACAGGGGGAACATGCAGTTAAGCAAGTTCCTATTCAGAGGCATAATTTGAGTAATGTTTAGTCGCCTGTCCCCACTGTCGCACATTATTGGGATGGATGTGGTTTATCGTCGTTATTTCTGAAAGTCAATGCTCATCTGCTGCTACTGAGAGGTACTCACAGCTCCCCTGGCTTCCATCCCTATGGCAGAGCAATCTTGCTACCCAGTGATAGATGGGAGTTGTGGATAACAAAACCGGGAAGAATGATTTACAGGACAGATGACTGACCTTCCAGAATAAATAGCACTGAGGGAAAACTTGAGAGACTCATTTATCTCCCTGCAAAATATTCCCCTACAGAAACAATAAAGTCTCTGCAGATTAAGATCATGGACTCTTCAAACCAGAAGAGAGAGGGCACTGGTCTCCCCAGTGACACCAGTAATCATCCTTAGTTGTATAACTGAATTCTATCCTTGTACAATCCTGTCCTGATCAGCAATCCGGGCTGGGCAGATGGCACTTTGAATAGCTCACACCTCCAATCTTATCTTTCCAAACTCAGCACTGCCATAACCTTTGTCTCTGTTGACAGAATAACTTCTAGCACCACTCCCTCGAGGATACGTCTTGCTCTTGTCAATCCAACAGTATCAGGGATTTTTGGGGGGCACTGGCACTAGGCTGTCTGTGCTGCTGAGGTGCTGGAAGGCTCCCTGGCATGCTTTTGGTCTACGACAACCAGCATCCTCCCAAATGGACACAGGTTGGCACCTAGGACCTGCCAGGCATCATCCAAAGAAGGCAGTCTGAATGCAGTCACTCTCTTTTGCAGACTAGCACACTTTATTATCACAGGCATAGGGTACACCATGCATGCTTCAGTATGAAAGAATGTACCCAAGCATATTTAATTTATTTATATAGATTTAGCCTGATTAAATTCCAGTGTGATTCTGAAGTTCTCATGTTTATTTGCTGGATGCCTGGAACTGAATTGATCTATTCCTGTTGGTCCTGATAAAAGCCCAGCTCCCCTAGCTGTTCAAGACAGAAATGGAAGATAAATAGGCTCAGGAACTACTCTGTAGCTACAGCACAGCCACTGGTTGACAGAAGTTGTGAATAGGTTTGCTTGCCACAATAGAATGGCTTAGAAAAACATCAGAGACAACGCTGCTGCGAACAGGACATTCATCAGTACATCTGATGAGAGGCTGCAAATAAGCACTGTTGTTGCCAAGCATCTGTCAGTGGATATAGGGAGGCATTGGCCAAATGGGAAACATCTGCATCTTCTCCAAACATGAATCAGTGGAAAACATGAAAAAGTCTGGAAATCAGGCTTTTCTTTTAAAAAGACTCATGAGTGTGAAGAAGCACAGGCCGAAGCATCTGTGTACTGTCAGAAGATCCATGTAACTCTGATGACCTCTCCATGGGACCATATTATGGGAAAGTAAAACCTGGAGGTGGCAGGACACAGGAAGAGGACAATGCAGAAGAGCTGGGCATGTCACACTGCGGGGTAGTTAAGCAGCGCCCAATAAACACAGCCAAACAGTACAGCAAACTGTTGTTGGTTTAAGAACTTGTCGGAAGGAACAAGCCTAAACTCAGATGTTCATCTTGCTACAGTGGTGCTATCAGGTAACAACAGGGGTTCATAGAATCACAGAATCATAGAATCCTAGGTTGGAAGGGACCTCATTGGATCATCTAGTCCAAACTTTCTAGGTAAGAGCACAGTCTAGACAAGATGGCCCAGCACCCTGGTCACACGTCATGGCTTCAACTGGTGCTTCCATAAGGGCTTCTGGTAGGGACAAGTAGCTCTTAGGATACAGCTGGAGGAAGCCAAGTACTAGAAGATCTCTGTCCTTGGCTGGGCACAGCTGTTTTGGTGTCACAGTGGAGACATGGTATAAATCTATTCTCCTCTCCCTGCCTTTCACTCCTCACCTCCAGTGTACCCAACCCTGCTGTTGTTTCATGGTTGGTCACAGAGTCCATTCTCCTTGCTTCATCTCTGCTAACTCAGTTTAGCCCATACCTGCACTGTTGTCATCTCCCAGATCTGGTAGGCTAGGCTATCTCTTGGCTTTCGTTGCTCAGTCACTTTGCCTTGTTCCCTTTTGGCACATAGCTGAGAGTGCTGTCAATGGACTGGGATTAGGACCGTTAAAATCTCTGATAAGACTGGACCAAAACTGGCTGAACTTTCAAGCATGACTGGGCTTTCAGAAATCCAATATACCCAGAAACCCCATCACTGATTCTTCTGAAAATCAGACAATTTCTACTTAGATGCTGAAACACAACTGTTGCGGCGTTATTTTAGGAATCAACACCTTAATTTCAGGGCAGGTATGATTTGAGGATTTTGGGGCCACGTTAGACAGTGAAAAGAGAGCAAAGACAGGGTGAAGGACAAGCAGGGCACAGAAGAGAAGGAAAAGGAATGAAAGGATGAAAAAGGTGCATGATGGGTGAAAGATAGGTGGAGGTGGGGGATTCTTTAAAGATGGGTACTTAAAGTAAGAATACTCCTCTCTTTAAAGAAGCAAGAACACAACACATTCACATTTGCTTTTTTGGGATACAGAATCTGTTCAGTCCCTAAGTGACTGCAGCAATGCTGACCCTAATCTCCCACTTCTTATCTCTCTGTAGGATTTCTAAGCCTTTCAGTCCTGAGCAAGCAAGGGACCTGGTCTCTGCATAAGCTGCCATTACAACCTCAACGCTGCAGAGTAAATAGATCTCATCAGGAGGAGGAGACGCTTCTTGGGAATGATAAAACAACGAGCAAAGCAAGAAATGCCGGGTCGGTTGGTGAGTGTGGTAGCTGTTGGCTTCTTACTGATTTTGCAGGGGTTTTGCTTAGAGAGATGGCTGAAAATTTTTGCCATTGAAAGCATTACTCTGAGAAAGCTGAGGACAGAGCAGGAGCCAGTGCTGATAAGAGGGATCAGTGCAGACCATGGGTGGAATGAGCTTATTAATAAGTAATAAGACTGAACTTGGGAGCTAATCAAATAAAAAAGGACATTTTCTAGTTGGGGCATTGCACAGGCATTTGATTGCCATAGTAATGGCAATGGAGAGATTAGAAACAATGAACTGTACAGCAAAAACTGGCTGAAAATCCCTCCTCATGGAAGCATCTATTTGAAAGAATGGCTAAACCAGAACAATTTTCCAGAAGAGATATATTTCAGGATATTTAACAGGGGTTGTGAACAGGAACCACTGATCTTTGGAGTGTGTAAAAATTGAAACTAATGCTGGCAAAAGATACCAGATAAGCTTGCAATCTCAATTCTTCTAGTTATTACTAGCAGGGTGACAATTTCACACAGCTGGAAACTGAGTGTCTGGGCTCTACATATTTCTTCACCTGCAGGGGCCACCTCCCATTACGCAATACTGTTGTTCAGTCTTTGGCATCTTTCTCTGAAGCACCACCTGGTGTAAGCTTTAGAAGAGGCCTGTAGCTGAGAATGAAAGGGAAGTGATTCCCCCCAACTTCCTTGCATCTCCAACAATGTCTAGCGCTCTTATTCAGTCCTCAGGGATGGGTGCAAAACCCAGGATACCTCTACTAAACTCTATGTATTTTAAAAACATGACAGAAGTACAAGTTTTCTGTATCCTTTCATACCACATTTCTTAGGATTATTTCTATAAGTAAAGCATGTTTATAGCTTTTCGTGATGTATTTGTCTTCTCTATTGAAACCCCCAGTGTCTTCTGATAGATTAGAAAATTGCTACTACTAAAATAGACTAGCTTATCCAGTCACGTAAGTAGCTCTAAAGCCAATCTACTAATAACAACCACCATCAGCTTTTCACTACTGAGGAAAGGTTTTAAGAGAATTTTAAGCCTGATTTGCCTAATTTCCTTAAGGAGATCTCCAAGATCCGAGAATTGAATGAGGAAATTAATGGGAGGCAGATGAGAATGCTGGTCTTATCTCAACAATGTGAAAAGGCAGCTAAGGGGGAATATCCCACAAGACAGGTATCAGACATGGGGAATGTCTAAGCTTGGGGTCCTTCTGGGTAGTTTTCCAAACAAAGAAAGCACTTCAGATGCCTGTTGGAGAAATGGAGAAAGAGCCGACATTTCTATTCTGGTTTCAGTGATGCTCATGCTGTTTTCCCAGCTCATCGGTACTATAAGACTGGAAGAGCACAAAAAAACCTGTGAGGCCTGAGGTACAATGCTGAGAGTGAATCTACGTGTTGCACTAGGCACTGGGCACATTCTCCACCTGAACTACGCAAGCCTTCCATAGCTCATGAGGATAAATAAACTGTTCAGGACCATGCTGTGAAATGTAACCTGCACATCTGTGGTGTGGGGTTCTTGGTGGCTTTGCACACGTGTGGTGGCACTACGCGACTTCTTAGATGAGTCCATAGCAGACTGGCTGTGCTGCAGTCATGCTGTGTAAGACCAACTGTGCTGCTGCTATCCCAGCACAGCGATGACGACAATGTTTGGGGAATGTTTCCTCACAGTCTGACAGAAGCAAGAGACTATTGGACAAGAACCAGCCCCCTCATCCACCCACACGCTTTCTGATCAGCACCTTATTTTTATGAGATGGGTATCTGATGTTAGCCTTAAGACTATGGAGATATTTATTTAGTCCCCTTTCAATATGGGAACCACACCAAGAGAGGTGAAGTTTGCTTTTGCTCCTGAGTCTGAGCACTTGGAGATTAAGAGCTGAAATCTCTGATAATTCCCTCCATTTTTTTGTAAAATGCCAGAAGGGACTGGACTAAATGGCCTGCAGGGAACCAAGGGGACTTGATTCGTCATTGTTTAAAACAAGTAAGTGTTTGTGGCTTAAGCCCAACTTTGGCCTGATATGGCACGAGGAACTAAAGTCCCTGTGTGTTTAGTACACAGTTTATACATATCTCCAGTAAACAAGGTGTTGTTCATTGCTCTGAAATGGCTAAGGATCATCTTGAATGATGCTAATGCCTTTTTTGATTCCCGTTAATCTCTTCACCCTTGTTCCAACCCTTCCTGGGAAGGAGATGCTTAAAAACAACCCTAGAGCAGGGGCTTTACTGAGGGTAATAAGACACACATGGTACCACCTATGTCGTCCAAGCAGCAACACACACACCATCCAGCTGGCAAACTATATGTGTAGACAGTATGGTGGAATGGGCAAGATGGATAATGAGTAATAGCTCAGACCTGAAATGGACCCTTTAAAGAGACTGATTATCAAGGTAATTAATGACAGTGACCATGGAAAACATTCTCCCTCTCACTATGACATACAGCTTCTCAGGCAAGCAACCCAACATGGGACACAGTGCAGAGCCATGGAGGAGACAGAGAGTGGAAGTAGGACTCTCTTTTCTGTTACTTGATCAGATGATAATGTTAGGAAAAAAAATCTTGTTTCAGTGAGGCCTACTTTTTATAGGTATGATGTGCCTTCATGACTCTCTCTAGGTTTCCCCGTGCCTCTGGTTTTTTCTACCAGAAATAAAATTGGCAGGAAGGACAGCCAGCACATGAATCCATTCAGTGTGGTCCTCCTCCCCCTAAAGATTTTCCTAGAGATGGGGAACGAACAACCACTGCTCCTCCACAGCTAATTCCCTGCAATGTTTGTATTTGCCCTCTTAGCTACCTTTCAGGGTTACTTATTGGATATGTGCATAACATCTAAAGCCATCTGGAGGAGCTGATATTTAGTTATTATTCAAGACTATGAGAAAGAAAATAAAATAAATCTGAAGTTGATTAGGGAGCTCCCCTTCTGTCCCCTGACCTGTTAAGAAAGTACTATGTAGTAATAGCTTTAACTTCCCTTCCTATTATGCTCTGATAGGATTCACCTTTCAAAGAAATCTGACAAGATAAGACAGTAGGCTGCTGAGTTGGAATAAGCAACATGGGGACACAGAAGATATGTGTGTGCCAAGACACACCAACCTAATGGCTAAGAAAGCTCACTGTACCTCTCATCAGAGAAAAATAAACCAAAAATCATTCCAAGTCTTAGAGGGAGAAATTGACTCCTTCATGAGTGAATTGCAGGGACCAGGAGCAGAAGCTGTGGTGAGATTGAGCAAAGGGAGCCACAGTTCTGAGGAGATGGACAGAAGGTCCAAGAGCTAAGAGCAAGCTATGGTGCTAAAAGGTGCTAAGAGGAAGCATCTGGGTATTCTGGGGTCTTTGTGGGATGGAGCTGTTATTGGTGACTTCTTTATGCTGAAAATAAAACTGTTGTTATAGACAGAGATACTCTTAGAAGAGCCAAGAGGCTTATCCTACTGAAACTAATGAATGCACAATTTTACTTTATGAGGAAAACTCGGTGTTTTTTCCAGTAGACTGGGAGGAGGCAAGACTCTACTAACACTTGAATTTGAGGCCTTGCATGGAATTTAGAAAGGGGATAGGTTTCATATTCACCCTTCTCTGCTTGCAAGGAAGCTTGATGGGACTGTTTGCATGTATGTAGTGACTCACGTGTCTAGGTGTTTACACTGGATCCTCAGCTAAGGAGCATACATAACGCCCATGAGGGATATGGGTGGGAGACTGAAAATACATAATGAAGAGAACAGACAGAAATTGTGGGTGGGATTACAAAAAATAGAGAGGATAAAGAGGACAGGTGTCCTGCACTGGATCACTCAGTAAGTTGAAGATGAGTAAGAAATATGCTTTGCAGCATTGCTAGAAATAAAGTTATGCATCTCAGAACAAGTACTATGGGGCACTAAAAGTCAGCAGTTTGGGAAAGTTCAGCCTTCACAACTTTTCCTTTGGGGTATGCAAATAGTGAATAATGCTGTTTGGTAGAAGATTTTGAAAAATTTGATCTAGAACCCTGACAGAAGATGAATTTACAAAACTGAGGACTCTCACAGAGAACAGCCTTGGAGGTGCTAAATGGTTTTTAATAGAGTCTTCATCAGGAAACTCCCTTCATTGTTCTTCAGCCACACATAAATTGGGCAAAGACTACATGAAATTTGTAACATTGTCCTGGTGCATTTGAAAAACTCCCCATCTTGATTCTGTCTCTGTTGAAATCAAGGGCAGTATCATTGTTGACTGTAAAAGGTGAAGGATCAAGGTCTTCTAGGATCTGGAGGGATTTCCCAGGGTGTACCTCTGTGTTGCAGCATGCACCTCCAACTTCTGATGATACTGAATATTTCCTTGTTATTTAGTTCTAACACCCACCAAAGCGAACAGAAAGATTCCCATGGAGAACTGAATTTCTCAGTGCAGTGTTACAGTACTGGGGGCAGAACAACAACAATTTGTTAGGAGGGTCTTCAAAACACTGATAATATAATGAACTCGACTGGTGGTATGGACCATACTGGAGAATGCTGTGTCATCTTAGCTCTAGCTTTAGACTATGCTTTACAGAAGACTTGGAATTGCCTCCAGGCCCAGCTGATCATGCAGCAGGAGAAGAGGTCCTTGTGAATTCGAAGGAGAGCAACCTATCTGGAGAAACATGAGGCTGCTTTAGTCCTGGTGTTGTGCTGGAAAGCTGCTATATTTCCAGGCTTTGTTTGTTCTTTGTTTGTTTGTTTAACTCTCAGGAGAAAAGCTATTCTCTTTTCCTTCCTAACTCCTGAGTGCAAAACAATGGTAATAAATAAAAGGGAAAAAAATTAAAATAAAGGGAGGGGAGTAAAGCTATCAAAATTCTTAGGGAGCTGGCAGGACTGAATCCAGAAAGTTCATGGGCACACTTGGACTAATAGGGCCATCTGCAAGTAAGGGTGTACTAGTCATTGGCAGAATTACTGCAATTGTACTAATACATAAAAATTTGGATGCTCCCATGCTTTGTAGAATAGGTGCTCCTTACTCCAATAATTGTACAGAGTTCCTTGTAAGTCAGGAGACAAAGGGTGAAACCAGTCCTGTAGTTGAGATGAGCTTTGGGCTGTTTTAAAATTGTTTGTCTTTTGTCCAGAAGTTGAGCACAGAGTCAGAGTGAAGCAAAGGGTCTATGTAGATTGCCAGATTAATTAAAGTCAACTGCTAAGTGTTGAATCAAAAAAGTGACTCTTGACTGATGGAGTAGAAAATACTCTAAAGCAAAAGTCACAAGTGCTAAGATCTCATACCTCATGGTTCAGAAGAAATGAAAACTGCTGCTGTACAGACATTCAATGGTACATTAAGTGTCTCCAGGACACCACCAGTGATCCATGTGGCCAGGAACAGCAAGTTCTGCATGAGATAATGATTCTAAGATTGCAAAACAGGACCCATTGCAATTAATGCAGCAACAGCATTTGTGTCCTACATGTCAAAGAGAGGACAGAAGAAATAAAGTGAAGGATCCATCCAGTCTTCAATGACCTTTTAGTAATAAGTTAGGTAGCATAATAGAGCTTAGCTCCCTAGGTTCCTAAGGATGGGGGAAAATTGCTTGGTGTGTTGAGATGTGTTGCTTTTTTTCAAATCCACCATGATCAAAGCCAAATAACTCTTCAGAGGTATTTGCACCCATAAAGCTGCATGTGTAAAAAAAACCCCAAAACAAAAACCAAAAACCCCACCTTTCTTCATGCTGGGATCAGAGAGTGATACAAGATCCTGAAACCTGATCCAAGAAGCTCACAAAAGGTCCTGCACTTCCCAAAAATATTGGCTGAATGTTGAGCCTGGAACAAGACCAGAAAGGCAGTAAGCCCCCATGAACTCTATGTCACAGAGACCAAATTTTGGAAGAGTTTTTAACTCATACCACACTGCTTGGCTTCGTACCGTGAGTGTAACAGGAGCATCTGGTTGGAGCCCTAAATGTAATGCAGTTATTTGGCTAATTTCTATTATTATATCTTCCCCCTCCCACCCCGGAACCTACCTGGTTATATTACGGACTCTAAGCTGCAGGAAACACAAAATTGCCCAGCTGGCTGTAGCTAGACAGAGATGCTGCGAGGATGAAATGGGATAAGAATTTAATTCTCAGTAGTTCACGGATAAACTATCTCCAGTTTTCTTCAGCTGGGACAAATTGATTGGAGAAGGTATTGCAGTGTACCTTGTCTGCCAAATATCTCCAAGTATGCTTTAACCATTCCCAAACAACTCTTCTATACAGTGACATGAAGGTAGAGGTATCTCTGTGTTTGGATTATCTTCTCCAAATAGGGGAATTAGTCTGAAATTGCCATTCTGGCTGATTCCATTTGAATCTTTAGAAAGGTGCTTTACCCCCTAGATGCAAAGTGGAATCTGTTTTATAGCAAAAGTAAAGTAAAATAATGGTGAGAGCAGTGAGACCCAGTGAAGTCATTACATCATTTATACCCCAATTCAGCCTGCTTTTGAGAGGTTTAAATGATGCACCACAAGCAATCCCATCCATTAAGTCAAAGGAAACACATTTTTTCACTCTAAGTCACAGTGTCTGGGAAGACTGGAATCGATCATCTGCTTAGTTTTTTTTGAAGGGATGTTCTCTTGCCAGAGAATTTTTTTCTTGGTTGTGGATATTTTTTCCATTTTTTGTCCAGTGAACAGTGATACAGATTTTGGCAATGTCACCATGTAATCATGCTTTATTTGAATGGGTAGACTTGAATGGGCTTTGCTCCTATGGTAACAGATTTTGAGCTGCAATTTTTCTTAGCTTTTTGAAGGTGCCATTAACCACTGATCCCAGCAGCCTGGTTTTCTACGTGGCTTGGGCTTTCCAAGACTAGGTCTCAAAAGTGTCAAGGTTACACTGGGAAAGGGAAGGAGAATGTGTGACTGAGAAAATGCGATCAAGCTTTTTTTCATCTTTTCCCTAATGCCAGACTACACAGAGGCCAAAGCAGCCCCAGCAGAGCTTATAGCAGCTAAGAGATAGCTGCAAATTCTGCCAGCCTCGATGGCTCCTTGTGAAGTACTGTGCCAGTGGGATTCTTTCTGCTCCATCCCGATTCCTGTCTGTGGCAATCTGCCCTTTGCTCAGAAGCGAGCAAAGCTCTCACTGTGCCAGCTGCCACGGGGTCCTTCTGCGGCTGCTTGAAGACATTATCTCTGGGGCTACGTCAGCAAAGCAAGTGAAGTTACAGCTAAGATTCTGGCAATATCTGCAACTCTGAGGCTGTGTTTAAGGTCACATTTCTGTAGCTGTGCTTGCCTTCATTTAATCTTGTTTGCTCTGACGTCAATGCAAATGTAGAAGCAAGCCCATGCTGTTACATGCTCGCTCTATTATTATGTTTTTTCTCCCTTAAATCATGGCTGGTTTCTTACGATTGAGTTAAATTTACTATGGAGAGGGGCGGGTTGTTTTAACAGTGCAGTAGCTAGCGTGTCGGCATATTCTCTCCAAATACAGAGTATCTGCACTTAATAATTCTGTTCAATTGATTCTTGTTATAACAGCCAAAAAGCTGAATTCGCTGTGAGATGTGTGTGCCTGTATCCTGGTGCGATCCAGCCCTGAATGCTAATGTATTAGTCCTGCCTATTTTATACATAAACAATTTATTACCTTCATATGAATTAAATTTTCATGACATAGATTAATGTATTCTGCCTACCATCTGGAAGGTCCTACAGCGGTCTCCAAATGGTGCAGGGATCCACATATCATTGAAATGTAGCCCTTCCCAGAGCAGAGCATAGTAGCTGAATAACATTGCACAACTTTAGGACCATTGGGCAGAACAGAATAAACCAAACAGCATCCTGCTGAGGCTAAAGGTAAATTTAGATTGCAAGAGGTTATAGTGATTTTGTCAAACAGCTCGGCAGATTTAATAGACTCCCAATTCTTGCAAAATGTCTAAAGGGCATCCATTGATTGCAAGGCATAGAGGTGTTCAGTGACTTGTCTATGGCTGTGGAGCAAGTCCGTAGAAAAAGTAGTAACAGTTCCTACATCCCCTGCCTGCCCACTGCACTGCTCTATAAAGCAGCCTCTGTTTGAAGAGCAAAAGGGAGAAGAGTCAAATAATAAGCTTGAGGATAAAAGAAGTGACATCAAAATCTTTCAACATCCATATCATTAGTGGATCAGAGGATGGGCTGTCGTTGACTCTTCTGGCCTTAAACGTTACAGCATTCAACAAGGAAATGGTAAGTTTTCAGGGAATTGGAAAGCTGTGGACTTTCAGGTCATGTTTAATCATTTTTTTTTTACAAAGAAGCTCTATTTGTAATACCCCTGCTGTCAAAGCATCAGTGGATTAACAGGACTAGCAGGTAATTCTGCTTTAACATCAATACTGGTATAACACTAAATGCTGCCTACAGCTTAATAGGAACATTTGAAAAATGTATTCGTGGAGTGACAGTGTGAAGTGAGCAGTAGCCATGGAATGTGGGTAAGAAAATTATCAGAAAGGGTAGAACAAATACTCAGGGCTCTTCCCAACCATTAAAGAGATGGAGTCTCTTTCTCAGGCTCTCGTCCACTGCTGGCTTCCTAGTCTGAGTTTCCCTCCTTCCACTTTTAGACACTGGAGCCACAAAGTCTTTGAAGTGGGACAGGATCTCCTGGAAGACGAGTCACCCCACTATCTGAGGCACTGTCTGAAATACCTGTTTTCAGAGAGTGTGAACTGGTCATTCTCCATTTCTGTTGAGGGTGCCCTAGACATCCAGCTCAGGCTGGACTCTAACAGCTGAAGATAGCAGAGCTGACTCCTGTCCATTGCGCACAGCCTTCAAATAGCTCACAAATCTCTTCCCAAAACCTCCTGCTATGGGCAGTCCTCCAGTCTGATGAGACTACACCTGAAGCAACCCATTGGGAACATGCCTTAACTAAAACATGAGGCAAGCCTGGGCTAGAAACAATCTTGGTCCCTTCTGTTGGAGATGTGGAGATGAAAACATATTGTAGCAAGGGCTAAGAAAGGAAGACAGAAGCTTTTAGCCTTGTAGCTCGACATTCAGGAAGATTTTAGTACTGAAGCCTCTTTATATTAAATTGTCCTTGTCAAAGGGCACCTCCAAAGGTGCCCTTACTGCCAGCCTGTGTAGTCATGCCAGTTTTTCACTTCTAGCCTAATTGGTTACAATTAGGAACAAAAAGGAACAATTCTGGCAGGAGTAATGACCCCACAATGCTGTGGAAAGATGGGATATGGTGACTTGGGGGTCTCTCTTCTAGGAAGTGAATTTCCTAGCCTGTATGTTTTAAGAAAAGATAATGGCACTTGCTGACACCTCCTTTTCAGAAGACAGGGATGCTCATTCATTCATTCTGAATGACATATTGCAGGGGAGAGCTGAGAAAAGGTGCTTGTCTCCCTGGGTATTTCTGAGTGCAATGGATGAGTGGCATCCAGAGAACAGGCAGATTGAATGATTGCAGAGTTGCTGTCACTGCCTCCAAGGTTCTGGCCTCTGTTATCTGTGGGATAGTGCAGGGTACCAAATTAATTCCTAGACATGAGCTTCCACTGTAGCAGATAGCTCCATCTCTCTGGATTTTACAGTGCCAAGCTCTAAATTAAGAAAAACTGGCAAGGTAAGAGCTCAATCTCTTTGTCTCTGCAAGTTCTGCTCATGCTGCTGTCTTTGTGGGTATGCAACGTAAGCGGGAGCTGGTAGTTATCAGGGAATGTTGTATTTTTCATTTCTGCTTCTGTGGTGGGATGACCTTGGCTGGATGCCAGGTGCTATTGAGCCACTCTATCACTCCCCTCCTCAGCAGGAGAGGGAGGGGAGAAAATGAGACGGGAAAAAAAACCCTCATGGGTCAAGATAAAGGCAGTATAATAAAAGCAAAAGCAAATGCCACATGCAGAAGTAAAAGGAAAACAAAAGATCTATTCTCTACTTCCCATCAGCAGACGACATCCAGCCTCTTCCTGGGAAGCAGGGCTTCAGTACATGTAATGTATTCGTGGAGTGACAGTGTGAAGTGAGCAGTAGCCATGGAATGTGGGTAAGAAAATTATCAGAAAGGGTAGAACAAATACTCAGGGCTCTTCCCAACCATTAAAGAGATGGAGTCTCTTTCTCAGGCTCTCGTCCACTGCTGGCTTCCTAGTCTGAGTTTCCCTCCTTCCACTTTTAGACACTGGAGCCACAAAGTCTTTGAAGTGGGACAGGATCTCCTGGAAGACGAGTCACCCCACTATCTGAGGCACTGTCTGAAATACCTGTTTTCAGAGAGTGTGAACTGGTCATTCTCCATTTCTGTTGAGGGTGCCCTAGACATCCAGCTCAGGCTGGACTCTAACAGCTGAAGATAGCAGAGCTGACTCCTGTCCATTGCGCACAGCCTTCAAATAGCTCACAAATCTCTTCCCAAAACCTCCTGCTATGGGCAGTCCTCCAGTCTGATGAGACTACACCTGAAGCAACCCATTGGGAACATGCCTTAACTAAAACATGAGGCAAGCCTGGGCTAGAAACAATCTTGGTCCCTTCTGTTGGAGATGTGGAGATGAAAACATATTGTAGCAAGGGCTAAGAAAGGAAGACAGAAGCTTTTAGCCTTGTAGCTCGACATTCAGGAAGATTTTAGTACTGAAGCCTCTTTATATTAAATTGTCCTTGTCAAAGGGCACCTCCAAAGGTGCCCTTACTGCCAGCCTGTGTAGTCATGCCAGTTTTTCACTTCTAGCCTAATTGGTTACAATTAGGAACAAAAAGGAACAATTCTGGCAGGAGTAATGACCCCACAATGCTGTGGAAAGATGGGATATGGTGACTTGGGGGTCTCTCTTCTAGGAAGTGAATTTCCTAGCCTGTATGTTTTAAGAAAAGATAATGGCACTTGCTGACACCTCCTTTTCAGAAGACAGGGATGCTCATTCATTCATTCTGAATGACATATTGCAGGGGAGAGCTGAGAAAAGGTGCTTGTCTCCCTGGGTATTTCTGAGTGCAATGGATGAGTGGCATCCAGAGAACAGGCAGATTGAATGATTGCAGAGTTGCTGTCACTGCCTCCAAGGTTCTGGCCTCTGTTATCTGTGGGATAGTGCAGGGTACCAAATTAATTCCTAGACATGAGCTTCCACTGTAGCAGATAGCTCCATCTCTCTGGATTTTACAGTGCCAAGCTCTAAATTAAGAAAAACTGGCAAGGTAAGAGCTCAATCTCTTTGTCTCTGCAAGTTCTGCTCATGCTGCTGTCTTTGTGGGTATGCAACGTAAGCGGGAGCTGGTAGTTATCAGGGAATGTTGTATTTTTCATTTCTGCTTCTGTGGTGGGATGACCTTGGCTGGATGCCAGGTGCTATTGAGCCACTCTATCACTCCCCTCCTCAGCAGGAGAGGGAGGGGAGAAAATGAGACGGGAAAAAAAACCCTCATGGGTCAAGATAAAGGCAGTATAATAAAAGCAAAAGCAAATGCCACATGCAGAAGTAAAAGGAAAACAAAAGATCTATTCTCTACTTCCCATCAGCAGACGACATCCAGCCTCTTCCTGGGAAGCAGGGCTTCAGTACATGTAGTGGTTGCTCTGGAAGACAAATGTAAATAACAAGTGCCCCCCCACTTCCTCCTCCTTTCTTTTAGCTTTTATTGCTGAGTGGATGTCAGATGGTGTGGAATATCCCTTTGGTCAGTTTGGGTCAGCTGTCCTGGCTATGTCCCCTCCCAGGATCTTGCTCACGCCCAGCGTACTGGTGAGGGGGGGAAATGTTGGATGGCATGAGCACTGCTCAGCAGTAACCAAAACACTGGTGTGTTATCAACACCTTTCTAGCTACCGATGCAAAGCACAGCACTATGACAGCTGCTATTGGGAAAATAGACTCAGTCTCAGCCCAACGCAACACACCTTCACTCCACTCACAGCAATGAGAAGATTTAGGACAGTGCTGTAATGTCACACACACATGCACACCCCAGTCAGCATGGGTCCAGCTGCAGATCCAGACCTTTGCTTCTCATACAGTCTTGTTGAAATGGCCAGGATTTGCAGGTGCTCAGGGCTTTGGTAAATCAATCTCCTTATTCTGACAGTTGAGGCTAAGATTTTTGAAGCTGAAGCTAGAATCTTGAATTATGATTTAGATCCTTAAATAAGTTGGCTGTATTTAAGAAATGCAAAGCCAGTGCTACTGTTGAAAAAACAGGTCATTTATTTATATCTTAAATCTGGATTTAGAAGTCTAATATTAGTTGCTCATTTTTTTAAAATCTTTGTCTTGGTCTAAATAAGGAACAATGTCCCTATTTAGATGTGGAAGTGGGAAAAGTTAGCTTACATGACTTGTCATCATAGAGTGCCAATAAGAAGACCAGGACTGGAGTTCTGCACCTCCCCTTCTTTCTTGCAATATTGCAAATCCCTACAAGAAACTTCCCAAGACTTTAGGATGTTCAGTAAAACTTGGCAGTCATGTGGGAAGTCTGGAGACTCCATGATTTGCAAATCCAGTGTGCCTGCAAGGGCAGGTCTGCTGTAGGTTTCCTAGAACTCAGACTGGTCTCCTTGTGTATTCAGGGGGGAGCTATCAAAACAATGACAACATTAGGAATGAGAGTGTGCCAAATTGCATGAAATGGTGTAATTCCTCTGAAGATCCCCAAACTTTATGAATGAATTTTAAATATGTTTTCACAAAAAATTCCTCTAGGTTAACGATTGCAAATACTAAGTCCCATCCAAAACCTTCTCTCACCTACAAAGTAAAACCCATAATGTAAAAACAAGTCCTCTACAAAGCAAAACTTGTATTAAGGATCTGTAAAATCCTACAAAATATACAGAAATTGGCAGAGCAGCATTGAGAAAAATGTTGCATAGATGCTTAGCATTACTCGACATAATTTTCAAATTATTATAGATTTTTTCATGTTTTCATTATTCAATGGGTACCACCTTCTGTAGAGCATTTGTTTTCTGAAAATTAAGTTAACTGGAATTGAACCTATTTTGGGAACTAACATAACTCCACTTCACCTGTTGCTGAGTAGCTTATGCTCTCTAGCATACTCACATCCAAAATGCTCCTATGGGTTAGAAGAAGGAATCAGTACAAGTTTAGTAGTGGAAAACACAGTCACAGAGGGATAAAACATCTTCCCTGCCACCACAGGAGCAGCTTGTGGTAGAAAGGGGATTTGAAGTGGGTTCCTTGATACTGAGCTGGTGTTCAGACCTCTCAACTGTCTTTACTTTGCTCTGTTTTGAAACTCTTCTTGCTTTAGTTGTTTTAAAATAACAAGTGGTGCAGTGGAAAGGGAGCTGTGGCAGAATGATGTGATCTCTGGATCCTGTGCTGAGAAGACTCATCAGGGACTTGTGTGAAGTCCCCTCACTCACTCCACCTTGGTATCTGGTTGTTTGGGGATCAAAGACAGCTAGGTGTGATTTTAGCGCTGTCTTCAGTACTGCTGATTGCAGACACTGTTATGTTTTAGCATCACCAGCCCAATGGACCATCTGACCTCCTAGGACCCACTGTCTCACAGACAATATTGCTTTGTTACATTTTTCTGGTACAGCAAATGATGATGTAAGTCCCTGCTGTTGCAGATGTGATCTTTATGACAGCGGACAAAAGCAGACAGAGTACTCTGAGGCTGGATATTTCAGGCTTTTCTGGGAGTTATTCAGGTGCTGGCTGGCTGTTGCATTGTCCATTCACAAGTTGGTCTCTTCTCCCAGGTAATGGGAAATAGGACAAGAGGAAATGGCCTCAAGTTGCGCCAGGGGAGGTTTCAGTTGGACATTAGGAAAAATTTCTTCACCAAAAGGGTTTTCAAGCATTGGAGCAGGTTGCCTGCAGAAGTGGTTGAGTCCCCATCAACCAGGATGGTATTTAAAAGATGGGTAGATGAGGTGCTTAGGGACATGGCTTAGTGGTGGAATGTCAGTGTTAGGTTAATGGTTGGACTTGGTGATCTTAAAGGTCTTTTCCAACCCTAACGATTCTATGAGTCTATGATTCTAATGACCTGAGCTATTTACTGTATATGCAGAATCTACAGTGGAAGGAAACCCATTCATTCCTAGAGCCCTCATTCCTAAAGTGAATGGTTTCTCCCCACTGCTGAATGACAGCACA
This sequence comes from Egretta garzetta, assembly GCF_000687185.1. Lineage (NCBI taxonomy): Eukaryota > Metazoa > Chordata > Aves > Pelecaniformes > Ardeidae > Egretta > Egretta garzetta. The sequence continues at coordinate 1,395,048 of NW_009259427.1, read as the reverse complement.
TGTAATGGATCTCCACGTGCTAGAGGGCTTTTCAGTAGCAAAGGTTCAGGCATCACATGGAGAATTAAGGCACACTGAAGGCTTGGTGTTTATTTTGGAACTGAACTCAAAAAACTCCACTTTGGGGACAAGCTTTCAACCAGATAAGCTGGAGGATTTGATCTATGGACTTCTTTTCTTAGGTATTTCTGTCCTCCCCTTTGAACTGCAGCAATCAGTTGATACACGTGATGATGGGAAGGAAAAGCATCTGAGTTGCGTAACATCTGCTTATCAGTACAGATTATCCTGTAGCAATGAGATTAAAGCTTTTCCTTATGTAGGAAGATCTTGGGATTTAGATTTGTTTTTTGTTTTGTTTTGTTTTTTTTTTCTTATGTAATGTACTATAAGTTTGGTTTCATTGAGCAAGGACAGGAAACTTCTTAAGTGTGACTAAGAAAACAGGGTATTTTAAAGGAAGCAGAGATTTCTAAAGGATTCACTTCAACCATGATGTATCTATAAACCATGTCTACTATAATCCCGGTATTGCCTCCTGGTCATTATGTTCACGATAGGACTGAAATGGAAGAGCAATTTGGAGCCATACAGGGAAGTGATTTCCATAAACTAGTGGTTTGAATCTCAAGCCCTGCAGAGCTTTGTGATAGCACAGCAATCTGCTGCTTTGTCTTGCTGACGGATTGACTTTCTGGGTAAAGTCCATCTGATTGTCAGGATATCTAAGCGCATCCTATGTGCTTGGCCTGTTTGGTTCCCCATTTCTGCCAGGTACATACCAACAGAAAACCTCAGGGGTCCTGAGGCAGCTTTAAATCTGTCTGGTTTCATCAGCTGTAGAACAACAGAAGCTGAGGACCAAGACTGGAAAGGAATCTCAGCTCAATCCTTTCTCTCAACCTAGTCATCAAGCTGGTGAACAAGGTTTCAAAACAGCATCAGATTTCCCGAAGACTCTATTGCAGATCTCATTTTCTGTCTATAAACCAAGTGTTTATTGCCCTGCAATGAGCAGACTCCTGAAATCAAAATGAAGTAAAAATAGAAGAAGCACCTCTCTCTGAGGATCATCCAGTCTGGGCACTAAGATAACTTAAGTAGAGGGTCATCAGATTCCTGTTTATGGGGGACACCAAGTTTCCTAGATCTGAGGCCACTCCATGCTAATTTGCCACTGGGCTACAGTACATGCAACAAATTTAGTAAAGTAGTAATAACGTACTGTGACCCTTCCGTCTCTGCCCTTCCATTACTGTGCCGTTTATATCAGAAGGATCAGCAAGCTGAGACTGGGAAGGAAAGTATTTAAATTACATGAAGGTTGTGGTTTCTAAATAAAGACTGGTGGTCCCTTTGATAATACCACTATCATAATACTTTGATCCTGAGAGCTTGAAGCAGTCATTCTTTGTATGGGTCTCTCATTGACTGCAAAGGGAATTTTGGGCACAAAGCAATTACCTACACAAGATTGGGCCAATTACTTAATTAAATTTTAAGTAGGAGTATATACATAGCAGATGGACATTTTGAGAGGGTACTGAGTAATGTGTGCAGGGTAACAGAGGATGCAGCTTATCTTGCACATTAGCCTTGGATGGATTTTAAGTGTATTAGCATTAGGACTCCAATCAGATTTAGGTGGTGTGTAAAATTTCTCCAAGTCTTCTTAACTTCACTGAATTTTTCTCAGATGAATGCAAGAGAGAATGATCCAATCACTTAATCGCTCTTGTCTGAAACATTCTTTGAAAACAAAGAATGGCCATAGCTAGAGAGAGGCATTGTCTAGGCAGGTTGCTCTATAGCCTTGGATAGGTGACTGGGGTTTAGCTGGGTACACACTTTTTAAAGGCAGCAAAAAGGCTTTTCAACAAAGATCTTTTAATGAGTGATAATTTGTAGGTACTATATTGTTTGCCTTTTCTTCCTTTCCATTCCCATACCTCACTTTACATTGGAGCTTTCATTCTGTCTCATTGCTTTATGTGCCTGCATTTTAGGACAAGGGTTTCTGCATGTTTATTCTATTTCACTTCACATTTACAGAGCTGTAGACAGCCTTAAGTGTTTTCCTGGAACACAGCAAGACACAGAAAGGGCAAGAGGAGTATCATTTTTATTTACAATGATACTAAGCTCAGGTACTTAAAAAAAAATTCTCATCAATATCAGTGAACAGGAATTACCAATGCAGATTTGATGAGATGAGATGAGATGAGAGGAGCTGTAAAGTAAAATAGCTCATGTTCTCTGTTCGTCAGAGGAAAAACAAGTTAATACTATCATTTAATAAAGTATCTTTATGATAATAAGGTCTAGATGCCCAAGATACAGTCAAGGATATTGCTCTTGACTGTCCCATAAAATGTACAGTCTGTAAAAGAAACAGAAAGTGGGAATGGAAAAGGGACCTTAGGGAAGAGGAGTTACTCTTTTGGGCAGAAGCAGGCTTAGAGCCCCTCTCCTGATGCCACCCATGAGCCCATCATTGCCTACACAGCACTAGAAAGTTGAACAGCAAAGCCCTGTTTACAATGAGATGCTTATATGATTGATGAAAAGGAGGAACTTTCCTCAACCATGACATAAAGTTTCTCTGAACAAGGGCAAAAAATGAAATCCAGGTTTGCCACATCTGTCATTTAATAGTTCTTATATTTAGCACCTCAGAAGTATTGCCTTTGAAACTGAACGATATCCACAGTATTCTGAACATCATCTAGGCCCATTGACACAAGCAAAATCATCATTGGTTTAATTCTGTATCCTTTATGGAAAAGTACCTTTTGAAATTAGGCAGAATTTTGGCAGAAGTGAAGATACTTGCCCTGCCCTATAAAGCGTATGTCAGTATATGCACAGGAGTGAGCTGAATGATCACCCTCATAAGAAATGCCCATCACTCAGATGTTAGAGGAAAAGGGACGAACCCACACCTGAGCCTCAACGAGGAGCTTCCCCAACCTAACATAAATTCTCTGGCATTTTCGATGTGTTGTGGAGGTCGTCACCCTCTTATCAGTGACTGCAATGTACAGGCTGTGTTCTCACTGCTTAGAAAGGACACTCAGTATTTGGGACAGAGTGGGAGAAAGAATGGTAATGCTGATTGAGATGCCCCAGTGCCAGTCAGGGAGCAGACAAGCTCTGATTCCTCGGTTGTCAGATATGGAGACAAAATTTTCCATTATTTTGATTAGCCTGGGTTAAACCAAAATATGGAGCACAGTGCTTAGTATTTATGGTTATGAGGAGTATGCTTCAAGGAACACCAAGCTTGCACTCTTGTCAAACTCCCAAACATCATATAAAAACTTAACAGTGATGGTTAATACAATGTATGGTAGTGATCCTCATATCTGTCTGCTTTCTTTAAGGGTGTCCCAATGGCTGAAGAAAAGCCCAAGTATAACTGCACTGTCAGTGAAGTCACCATTGTGAACTTGCAGCCTGAGAAAAATCCCATTCTCATCTTGCCAGGAGGGAAGCCAGGAAGTGAACATAGAAACCTTGGTTTCCATCCTCCTTCTCCAAGGATGTCAGGGAAGAAGCTATCCCAGGGAGAGAAAAAATTGTGGCCAGAAAAGGTGAAAAAAGAGGGAGCTTTGTCTCCCAACCTGCATCGTGCAAATGAGTTTTCTAGCACAGAGAACATCACCCTGAAGAGGCCGGTGAAGTTGGCCCCTCTGGAGATCCCTGTGGAAGTGAAAGAAGCCCAGCTCCAAAAGATTATGAGCATCCAGAGAGAAGCCCAAATGGCTGCTCAGAAGCTGATGGTTATCAGCTCCATCAGCAATGAACCCCATGTGAAAAGGGTAAAGAATCTGGCTCAGGGGGAGCTGGAAAACCTTCAAAAGACAAAGCTGAGTGAGAAGGCTGCTCTGGAGAATAAAGATGATCCCCTACCCCCTAAAAGCAGCAAACCCTTGGGAGAAATTCAAATTATTTTGCCTCCAGAGACAACCTCTAAGTCGACTAAACAATCAGGTGTTGAAGAGGTTCCCAAGACACTCCGAAAGCCATTAATCCCTACTCTCCAGGTATCTGACATGCACGAAGAGTCTAACAGCCCTGACAGCATCCCTGATCCTTGCCAGAGTGTTTCTCGGCGCCGATTCAGAGTAAGGCACATGAAGGACCAGCAGGAAGACCATGGGAAAGCCAAACCCTTAAAGGTCACGGATCCAAGCATGGGAGAAGGCAAGCAGAAATCTGCAGGTCAACGAACACAAAAAACCCTCAGTGATGCAAGCAAGCTCATTGAAAATTTGGCCAAAAAGCAGAAGGAACGAGGAGAAAAGCAAGGGGAAATGGATGAAGCCTCTTTTGTGAAGAGGCAGTCTACTCGAAGAATGGCCTTGGGAGACATTATCCAGGTGGATGAAGACTGAACACGTGTCATATGATGCACTGGAGGTTTAGACACAACAGCTACCCAATAAAATATTTTAGGCTGACTGCTTCGGTAGAAGGCTTCAGAAGAGTGTCTGGAGACATTAGTAGACTTCAAAGTGAAAACAAGTTAATATTGTTGAATGCCTCTGTCATTTCTGAGCTGCTCAAACAAGTGGGTCATAGGGCAGATATCCTCCTGCTCTGCTCAACACTAGAGAGGCCCCAGTGACAGTCCTGAGTCCAGCATGGAGTACAACTTTTCAAGACACAAGAAAAATCTGGATGTGGACTGGCTGGAGGGACCAAGAGAAAAACAGGAACCTAGAAAATATTGTGTCTGGGGAATGATGAAAAGAAATAACATCATTCACTCCTGAGAATCCATCCCTCCCACTTTCAGCTGTGGCAAGTTTGTTTCAGAAAGACAAGACTAAAATGTTCTTTATTGTTGGCAGAACAAAAAGTAATTAGCTTAAGATTTAGCAAGAGACATTTAAGTCAGAAAAGGAGAAATGCTTTAAAGGATAATAAACACTGAAGAATGCTGTTTACAGAGATGAGAATCTCTGTCACTGAAATTTTAAATAATACATTAGGCAAACACCTGCCAAGGATGATTTCAGAAGAGTTAATCCTTCATTCAGACACCACAAGGGTCAGATGACCTGTAATGTCCTTCAACCTCAATTTTCTTATGTTGTATGGTCTATCTTTTCAGTTTGTCCACTTGCAGGGCTACTAACCAAGCCACGTAGTGCAAAAATGTACAATAAAAGTAACTTTTCACTTTGCACTGATTCTTCTTTATTGTCTTAGAGCTGGTGTCAAGATATTCACTGAATCCTTCAGAAGGCAGCATCTAATAGATGACTGCTTCTCCTTGATTCCTTCAGACCTACTTTTGTTTGTTCTTTCCCAATTTCTTGGTAAAGGGAGACAGAGATAATCCTTATATTTTCATTGTCTTTTCTAGACAGCTTTGTCTTGCACTCTTTACCTGTTCACCTTTGGTCATGATTTAAGATCATAGCTACCTTTTGAAGACTGAATATCATCTTCATGTATAATACAAAATAAATCAAACATTCACAGTCTCAACTTAGTCCAGAAAAATTTGCAGGGAGTAAAAACTATTTTGTGTTTTCTTAAACAGCTATTATGACAAGCTGCCAGAGATGTTAGCACAGTGCAAATATTATTAATAAGGTTAACATGTAATGAGATTTGCTTTGCAAATGGCTTTTACGGCAAAAATTATGATGTCCACTGTCTTCTGATCGTTCACTTGTTTGGTTGTTTGATTAGTTTTTTAGTAAAGGTGGTCTTCTCTGCTTATCAAATGATCTTAGCTGGGACTTAAAAAACAATGGTGAGATGACATAAAATTACAGGAGTTGGCAAAAATACATGGATGCCTTTGGAAAAACAGAAGGTGACTAGAAACAGCAGAACTCAGCCTTTAAACATGCTGAGGTTGGTGGGAGAAGAGAAAAGAAAAATGAAGCACCTTAATTACGGAAAAGACGTAAGCCTACTTTTGCCTTTTATGCTTTCCTCTATGTATATGTTGAAGACAGCCAAAGACAGAGCAGATGAGGTCTTGAAAACTATTTGAGTCCTCTTCTGAATTCCAACAAAATCAGAAAATGTGAAACTTTTTTTTGATGACATGTTCCTTGATTGTTCTCTTAGTGGTCAATGGCTCAATGTCCGGATGGAGATCAGTGACGAGTGGTGTCCCTCAGGGGTCCGTACTGGGACCGGTGCTCTTTAACATTTTCATCAATGACTTAGACAGCGAGATCGAGTGCACCCTCAGCAAGTTTGCGGATGACACCAAGCTGAGTGGTGAGGTTGACACACCAGAAGGAAGGGATGTCATCCAAAGAGACCTGGACAGGCTGGAGAGGTGGACCTGTGTGAACCTCATGAGGTTCAACAAGGCCAAGTGCAAGGTCCTGCACCTGGGTTGGGGTAACCCCCAGTATCAATACAGGCTGGGGGAAGAAAGGATCGAGAGCAGCCCTGCCGAGAGGGACCTGGGGGTACTGATGGATGAAAAGCTAGACATGAGCCGGCAATGTGCGCTGGCAGCCCAGAAGGCCAACCGTACTCTGGGCTGCATCAGGAGGAGTGTGGCTAGCAGGTCGAGGGAGGTGATACAAAAATGATCCGGGGGCTGGAGCACCTCTCCTATGAGGACAGGCTGAGAGAGTTGGGCTTGTTCAGTCTGGAGAAAAGGAGGCTACGGGGAGACCTGATTGCGGCCTTCCAGTACCTAAAGGGGGCCTATAGGAAAGATGGGGAACGTCTTTTTCATAGGGCCAGCTGTGTTAGGACAAGGGGAAATGGTTTTAAACTAGAACAGGGTAGGTTCAGGCTAGAGGTAAGGAAGAAATTTTTTACAATGAGGGTGGTAAAACACTGGAACAGGTTGCCCAGAGAGGTAGTGGAGGCCCCATCCCTGGAAACATTCAACGCCAGGTTGGATGGGGCTCTGAGCAATCTGATCTAGTTAGCAGTGTCCCTGCTCACTGCAGGGGGGTTGGACTAGATGACCACTAGTGGTCCCTTCCAACCCTAAACATTCTATGATTCTATGATTCTAAGAGAAAAGCCAGCATCCAGAGATTCTTCTGGAATTCCTTCTTGAGTATTTCTTGCTGAAGAGAAAAAGGACTTACCAGGTTTGTCACAGAAGCAGTAACAGTACTTACAAATATGCCACCCTGTGACTTGCCACCACCTTTATCTGTCAATTTTCTATGGTAAGAGTAACTGGGGAATGAGGAGGGCTCAAAGCTATGCAGGCCAGATAATTCAGGTTGGATAAGGACTGTTGTAATAGTTCAATGCAAAGCAAAGAATTAAAATTAGGTGCTAAGCCAGGAATAAAAAATGCAAGAAGTATGTCCTCCTCGTGATGTCTGGGCAGTAAAGAGAAGTAATAATTTAGCTGATAAACTCAACTGCATTTCTGACTCACTGGACCTACTTAATTATGAGTATGAAAATGCAATCCCAATGTGTTTTGGTGGCATCTCACAGGTTCCCAGCCAGACACTATTCCAAACCGCATGTGTTCTCCAAAGAAAATGCTACTTAGATTTGCAGTTTACAGTAGAAGAGGGATGGCATGGGAGAACAGTTGAGTTCTTGAGTTTGGCTTAGCTCACGTGAGAACCTGTTGCTCTTCATTAATCCATGATGTAAGAATGTTCTGCAAATGGGTGTTTGAGCCCACCTGGTTGAGACTCCTGCCTTGGAAATGCAGTGACAACTCAACTAGGATGAATAACCTGCAATTTTCTGGAACTGTGGGAAGGTCACTACATGTATCAGAATGACTTGCTATTGCTCTACTCCTTTACTTAGCCCTTTTAATGCAACTGAATATATTAAATAATATGTCCAGGAACAAATGATGAAGTCTTGCTTTAAAGATGTAAAACAGTGAGATTGAAAAGGACTTAGAGGTCCCAGATTTGTCCTGTGGCTGCAGTGGCAAATTGTTCCTGGATGCATGGGCAGGAGACTTTTGATTAGGGGAAGGGTCTAAAAAACTTTTCTATCTCCAGCATTAGCAAGGTCATTGCTGAAATGCTGTCCCCAGGATCCAGTGTCCAGCTTTACACAGAATTTCATGCTCTGCATCCCATGCTTCAAAAAGCACATTCACTTATTGGAAAAGTGCTAGAAGGCTAATCATAGAATCATAGAATCGCTTTGGTTGGAAAAGACCTTTAAGATCGAGTCCAACCGTTAACCTAACCCTGCCATCCCACCACTAAACCATATCCCTAAGCACCTCATCTGTACTTCTTTTAAATACCTCCAAGGATGGGGACTCTACCACCTCCCTGGACAGCCCATTCCAGAGCCTGACAACCCTTTCAGTGAAGAAGTTTTTCCTAATATCTAACCTAAACCTGCCCTGGCGCAGCTTCAAACCATTCCCCCTCGTCCTATCATCTGTTACCAGGGAGAAGAGGCCGACCCCCACCTCCCTACAGCCTCCTGTCAAGTAGTTGTAGAGGGCGATCAGGTCTCCCCTCAGCCTCCTCTTCTCCAGACTAAACAACCCCAGTTCCCTCAGC
>NW_009259427.1:1381648-1386315 GCF_000687185.1 Egretta garzetta | reverse complement strand
GCCCATCGATCCAGCCTGTCCAGGTCTCTCTGCAGAGCCCTCCTCCCCTCAAGCAGATCAACACTACCACCCAGTTTGGTGTCGTCTGCAAATTTACTGAGGGCACACTCAATCCCCTCATCCAGGTCATTGATAAAGATATTAAACAAGACTGGCCCCAGAACTGAGCCCTGGGGGACACCGCTTGTGACCGGCCGCCAACTGGACTTAGTTCCATTCACCACCACTCTCTGGGCTCGGCCACCCAGCCAGTTTTTAACCCAGCGAAGAGTATATCCATCTAGGCCACGAGCCGCCAGCTTCTCCAGGAGAATGCTATGGGAGACTGTGTCAAAGGCTTTGCTGAAGTCCAGGTAGACAACATCCACAGCCTTTCCCTCATCTACCATGCGCGTCACCTGGTCATAGAAGGAAATCAGGTTGGTTAGGCAAGACCTGCCTTTCATGAACCCATGCTGACTGGGCCTGATCCCCTGATTGTCCTCGATGTGCCTGGTGAGCACACTCAAGATGAACCTCTCCATAATCTGAATTCTGGGAAAATTACCTTCCATGTGATAAGGAAGAAGTTTGATCTATAGTTTATCCAAGGTTGTTTAAGAAGAAGGAAAAAAAAGGTATAAAAAAAATTAGTGGAAGGTAAATCTTGAGAAAGTCATATAGAAATTGGGTGCAGCATTTTAATTCAGGCTGCTGTCCAATATAAATGCATGCTGTTCTGGCTCTTTGCGCTGGTTAGATCTTACCACCACCACCTCATACTGGCACTGCTTCCCAAACAGTGGCATGGTGACCTGGAACAGGGAATTTAACATAGCAAATTCCCCCAAAAGATGAGTTTTCAACCGGGATCTGTCCCAGTCTTGATTTACTGAACGGCTTCAGCAGTGCTTGTGTCAGCATGAAGGAGGCAAGGCCAGGGAAGAACACATTCATTCTGGTGACTGACTGTATTTCTGTCATGTTAAAGTGTGTCTAAACTACACTCTAAAGGCGATAAACTACTGTATCAAAGCGCCAAGGAACACAGTGGGCTCTGTGACATGATACAAATACTTGAAGAATCTGGGCTCCATCCTTAGACTTCTGCATACAGAAGAATAATGGTGGCTTTGGTTTAGAAATGCCTGGCCAATGTTAGCTGGAAGAGCAGTCTAAGGAATATCATGCTCCACTCTCTGTTCTGAACCTGTGCATCCTTCTCTACTACAGTTTTAAATCTATTCAGCCTGAAATGTGATGATAGTCAAATGTTTTTCATAACGGCAAATTGTATCAATGTGGAAGCATCAGGGGAACTCCTGTGCTTATCCAAATTATTAGAGCAGGCTGTTCCCAAAACATTGGTTTTTGCTAGTGAAGTAGGTGTGACTCAGTGTTATCTAACGCTTGCTAGTGTATAAAGTCAGTAATGAAAAAGCAGTCATGTGCACACATAAAAAAACACTTAGAGGGCAAATTAATTTGAGAAGAATCCCATTGAAAAGGCAAGATTAGGTCAAAATAGGGATTTTGCCAGAGAACTCTAGCCACATCAAGGTGGGTATTGTGGAGGGGAAGCAAGCTCTGCTCCCATTTACATGCTGTATGTGTAGCATTGCTCCCTGAAGTCAATTCAGTTGCTTTGTCTTCAGACTGACATCAGAAAAAATCTGTCTCAGTAATGTGTTTGAACTGGGGATGACACAATCAGCAGAACCGAGATCTAACTGACCCGTAAAAACATTCTCAAATATTGAGTATAAAGGGAAAAAATCAAGCAACTAAATAATGAGGCAGATTCATTCTTATGTAAATTAAGTTCATAAAGGAATAAATAGCACTTTAAGGATTCATATCCATGTATCTGTTCAGTAGATAGTTTCAAGAGAAAACTTCTTTGATTGCATATTCCACTTTCCTGACTTTACTTCCAATGTTTTTGCAACTCAGGAACCCAGGAGGTAATTTCTTTTCTGTATTTAAAAAGAAAGCTCCATCCCTTACCCCTAGGATGTGGAAAAGCAGAACACAGAGATGGTCTCCACTCCAAAGATTTTTTAGCCTCAATGTAAACTAGAGAGACAGTGGGTGGACACAACATACACAAAGCAAGTGGAATAGTGAGATCCTTTCCAAATCAGTCATGAGCAAGAGTTGCAGACTAGTGGCACAATTATCTAATTTAGGAATAGTGCATATTTCATAAATAGCACCTTCCACCCCCAGAGAGTTTTACAGGCCTCACAGCACAGCAGAATAACATTTCCTGGGATGAGGAAAAAAGGGCAAATTCTGGATTGATTCGTAGACCTCTAGAGCCAGACATGGTCACTCATTGGAAATCTCAAGAGGACAACCCAGATATAACTGGATCCCAGTCATGGCTTGAAACAGATGGGAACAGTATGAAATAGCCAAATGTCTTGGCTGTCCCCTACAATGTGCAGAAATGCCCCTGGAGACACTGCCTGGGTGTTTGCTTGAAGTTCTTTCTCCTTTCAGCCTGCAGCAGGAAAACTCAGTTTTGGATGGAAGGCAAAACAACAGAGAAGAGATTCAGGAAAGCTTTTAGAAGTGAGGACCTGGTGCAGCAGACTAAGATTATTTATCTTTATTATTACTTATCATTAGATTCCCTTTGCAATTGACCTTACATTGTCAGTGATTGCCATGTGGATTTCGTGGAGAATTATAGGAAACGACAAGTCATCAACAGACTAGAGGAAGGGAAAGATAAGAACCAGAAACATGGAACCGAGAAGGTTTCTAGAGGCTGTTCTCACTCTGACTGCCATCCGTGCTTGCTGTAAACTTTTCCCTGTGTTTTCAAATGGTGAAGACTAGAAGTTTTAAAAATCCCAGTCAAAGTGTCCATCTAGCAGTTCGTGCAAGTCTGGAGGAGCCTGAGTCAGGCCCACTAATAGTGAATCAAAGACTCAGCACTAGACTCTGACCATGCACTTCTCTGGGGTGAATCACAGGGATCAGGATTCCACACTAGAGTCTGTGATCTCGCTGGTACTTACTAGCTTGGAGTTTAAGCACCAGTGGGGTTCTTTCTGGTAGAGATCAACAATTAGCAGTAGTAGGGAAAATACTGTTATTCTAAACTGGGATTTCTAGTTGTCAGTGTGGGGCTGGAAGAGCATGAGCTCTGGCTCTGATTTCTCCTGCTCGTGTAACCTGGGCACATTAAACTCTGGGAAAACAGCCTTACAACTTCAGAAATGAGCTGGCACCATGCTTGCCTTTGGGATCAATGTCCTAATGCTCTCAGGCCGTTTGTACCAACAGGTTGCCTTAATTTTCAATTTGAGGGAGACATGATTTTAAACATAATCGTTTCCTCTGAATATTCACTGAGGCCCTGGGGGTGACATGCTTTCAGGCAATTGCAGCAGAAACGTTAATAAAAGGAGCAGTGCTGGAAAATCATTAGCAAAGAGTACTTTTAACTTTGTTCCTTGAGTACATAGGCTTCTACCCTGGGCAGGCTGCTGACACTTCTGTCTCCAGAAATTTATTGTAGCAGTGGAAGTTGAAATTGGTTCAGTTAAAATAAAGGATCATAGAACCTCCAGCTAAACCCAGAAGCAAACCCAAGTGATGAGCTGTTAGAGGTACAAAACACATAGTACATTTTTCTTTCTCATAATTCTTTTCTTGCTAATTCCTTCTGGAAATAGGAACAGAAGCTCTGAAAGGTCTTTTGAGTGTTTCTTGCCCAGTAAGGAACAGAAAGCAGCATGCAAGTGCATTGTGAAAACATTAGCCACACTTTCAGAGCAAGAAAGATCCAAAAAGTCCAATAAAGTTGAGATGAGTAAAGAGCACATGAGGTCTTAGTGTGACCAAGACTTTTTATTTGGTTTTGTAGTCACTGGGAATCTATCAGCGGGACTTCAGTGAATTTCTGAGGCAATCTTTTTTTCCTTAGGCCTCCTGCAGCTACACCTATCCAACTCCTGACAGACACCTGAACAGGGATTTATTCCAATAGTACTACACTATATGTTAGAGGTGAGACAAATGCACAGTGAGAGATAGCTCAGCTCAGACTGGAGGAACTAAAACTGCCTGAAAAGCAAAACCCAAAATGTCCTGGGTGAAATTCACTCGGGCTGTTTAAGCTACACCCTCTCTGCAATCCTGATTTCAGGTGACTCGGCTGACTTGTTTCTCTACTGTTTGTTTTATCCAGGCTGCTTCTTTTAAGATGTAGGTGCAGACTTAGCATGAGAGTGCGGGGGAAAAGATGTTGAAAAGTAATTGCTGATTATTGATCCCTTAGTGGAGAAGGAAGTGTAGAGTTCCTGTTGTTAATTTGCCGCAAAATGTAAATTTAGGGGGAGCTTTCCCCCTTATATTTCCATTTCCACTTGTGCATTGAGGTAAGGAAAGGAAGATTACTTACCAATTACTGTCAAGGGCAAAATAGACTCGAAACCTGGAAAAAAATTTTTTTTTTCCAATTAAAAGAGATTCTGATGGTGAGAAACAAAGATAAAAGATTTAAACAACACCTTCTCCCTACCTGAGGGTCTTTCCCCATCCCAGTTTCACCCCTTCCCTCCCGACTCCTCTCCCCCGAGGGGCGCAGGGGTGGGATGGGGGTCACGGTCAGTCCCTGCCAGCCCCTCTGGGCCGCTACCCCCTCCTCACCCGTCTCCCTGCCCCCGCCCGGG
>NW_009259427.1:1366444-1381358 GCF_000687185.1 Egretta garzetta | reverse complement strand
TGCCCCCTCAGGGGCCGCCCTGCAGCCCCCATGCCGACACTGGTGCACAGGCACGCCACTGTAAAACCAGCACACTCCAGCGTTGTCCTAAGACATTCACATGGATGACAGGGAGCGTGGTCTGGATTTACTGTCTTTCCAGAGGCCACTTTTTAGCTGTGAGACTATTTTGCCACTTATGAAAAGTCCCAGTGGCCACACTAATGCCAAGCTGGGTGCACAGAGAGAAGTGCTACCACTCTTCTGTGGACAGAAAACCCAGTGACAGTCCCTGGTCTGGTCACCCAACCAGCAGAGCAACCTCTACATCCAGAGGCAGCAGGATTGAAAGCCACCTTTAATAACCTCCTAGTCCCAACAACCCAAGACAACTGCTGTATTAGGAACAGAGATGTGGAAGGTTTTTTTATTTTTCCTCTTGAAAGTGAGCATCCTTTTTCATGTCTATAATTCAATTAATGTTTTTCCACCACCAGGTTTCCTCTGTTCATCATTTTCTCATTTTAGAGATCTGTCAGTGGAAGGTAATGAAAATGTAAGCAAGCCAGTGTTGTGTGGGTGGGAAGTAAACTTTGGTGTTAAGTCAAAAATCACAGTCTGAGGTCTGGGTGCACTTCCAGTGGTAATTCAGTTGGTAAATCAACCAGTTTGTCCTATCATCAAGCTGTCATTTCTAAGAAGTGCTGCACCAGGTTCCTGCCAGAGACTATTAAGCAAGTCATTATTATTTCAGCCCCATTAGCTAACAGGATACACCTCTCTACCCAAGTAAAGATGCTAATCAGCTTTGCCTTGAAGCAGTATATTCAGCATTTAGCTTCTGAGATATGGCTTCCTACACCATTACTTAATATCAACTCAAACTGTGGGGCAAAGAACAAAGTGTTCAGGGGTGAGATAACCTGATCCCTTCTTCATCTGGTTGTGCTGGCAGGTAGTGAAGGCAACCTTGGGACCAGGAGCTACAGAATCCATCAGGAAAAGAATAAAACAACAGTCCTAATTTCCTAGCTGAACATGGTGGTCAGTTCATTCCACCTGCCTCCTCCTTCCACCTTCAGTTACTTTTGAAAACTGAATACATGCTATGAAGCCACTTAGCTGCCTTTGATAATTTCTGCTCTGGCCTTAGTTACTAAAGGATCAGGATTTGAAATTTGCTCCCATTTTGTTAGAGGTAGCGAAACTTGCTGGGCTTCAGGACCCAGAGGGTTTCCTCCTCTCTCAGCCCAATAGCTGCAAGGCTGCTGCAGTTCTGTGTTCCCAGGTCCAGTCCAGGGTGAGGCTGAGCATTTGTTCCCAATAGACACACACACACACATACTGCAGACTCCACACATGCCCAGGTACACAGACCAATGCAGACAGAGATTACTTTTTTGAGCATTTGTTCCCAATAGACACACACACACACACACACACTGCAGACTCCACACATGCCCAGGTACGCAGACCAATGCAGACAGAGATTACTTTTATTTTTTTTTATTGACATCCACATGAACAAACCCAGCACTCACAGAAACATGAGCAAAGATGGCTCAGTCCTCTCCTCCCCTCTGGCTGATCAGAATTGAAGGTTGCTGTTGGAGTATACACACATGATGTGGGTCTCCCCAGCAGCTGGTCAGGACTCCCAGTATGCCCAGCCCCTGGACCATGGTCTCCTCCAGTTGCTGGCACCCAGACCTCTTATTCCTGTTGCCAGCCAGCTCACCTTGCAGCTCACTGCTCTTGTTTTTCCCCAGTTCACCTCAATCCCCCCCTTTCCCCACCTTCAGTTCTTCCTCTAAACATACCATAATACATTTTGCACATTTCCGTAATCCCCTTAAAACCTTCCATCCTAATTTTTACACAATCACAACAGGCTCTTCCCGTGATAAGTCCTGTACCCCTTTAGGCAACAAACTCTTCAGGTGGTGTGGCTTTCCGGTGGAGGAGTGTCTTTGGTTGGCTCCTCCTGATGGATTCCACACCAGGACAATGTTCTTGTCCTTCTCCTCTGAAGCTCTGAAGAGCAGCTGGTTCAGTGCTCTGGATTTCAGTAGTTAGGTTTTCACCATGCAGACAGATGGTGAATCTGTGCTTAACGTTTTGTGCTCTATCCCTGCTCATCACAGACATTTTCGCCTCCCTCAGCATTTAATACCTGTCTAATTGCCTAGTTTTAAGGGGTCTCTGCATAGTTTCCCCACCTTTCTTCCCAAGCTGCTTATTTTTCATAAAGATTGAAGAAAAATACGGGGTTTTTCCACACGTCTCTGTCCTGCAGCCCTAGAAAAGGTTATTGCAGCAGCATTCCAGCAGATGGCTGGCTTCTGTCATGAATAAAACTCTCCCAAGGAAAGCACATCGTACAGCAGCACATTTGCAGGGAAGAGCAGAGATTTATTTCCTTCAGCTATTGATTAATACAGCAGTTGTCTCTCCACTTTGGATTCGTAAATGAAATTTGAAATAAAAACAACACTGTGCAGTTCAAGGAAGACAAATATGAACAAAGCAAAGTAAATTGCTGACATGAAAAGGTTCACTATCCCCTAAAGAAAAGCCACCAAACTCCATTCCTGGTTCAACTGTCCTTTTTAAAAACTGGTACTTCTAAAGTGTTTAACACTTTTATTCTAGATGAATTGTCTCTGGGTCATGCTAAAATAAGTGCTGTTCACCTTCCCTAGAATCAAAGGGAAAAGGCTGAATGTATTTTAAGCAAACAGATTTGTCTCAGTAGGAGATGTGAAACATGTGAAAGATGAAACAAAAAAGGCCAGGTGAGATGATCTCGTACTTCTTGAACATTCAGATCTGTGAATTAAATTGAGTGTGCTCAATAGCAAAGCAAGCAACTCTTCAAAAACTGGGAGCTGTTGGACTCAGGTCACTTCTGACAGAAACGTGCCCTGAAATCTTCCAGCTTTAAGTCTCATCTAATGCAAAAGTAGGTAAAACCCAATTCTTCCTGACTATTGAAGTAAAAAAAAAGGGGGAAAAGGGCACCGAATCTCTCATAAATGATGTACGTGGAAGTTTATCCAGAACCGACGGACTGGTACTATCACTGCCATCTCTGCAATAGCTAAGCTGACAGACAATTTGATGTTTGCCACTGCACCCAGTAAAGGGACGCAGTTATGGCCAGGGAGCCACAGCTGTGGGGTGAATACCGTAGCACAGTGAATCACAGAAAACAGTCTTAAGGGACTTCCAGAGACTCTCATCTAGTCCATGTTCCTGCTCTACACAAATCTGTCCTAGTAGTGCTTTTTCAAATTCAAAAAACCCCAAACCCCAAGGACCACCAAACCCCAAACTTTCCAAGAATAAAGATTTCACGTCTATTTCAGTAGCCTTGTGAGTACTGTTTTTTTCTCTGACAATTTATCTTTAGCTCCCTAAAGACAACTGAAGTCCATTTCTTGTTGACCTAACCCAGATGGATATGCAGAAAAATCTACTACCTTTCTCTTTTCAGCAACCTTCTACATATTTCAGGATTTCTGTCATGTCCACCCTCAATTTCCTCTTTGCTAGGCTAAACAATTCATTCCTTTCATTCTGTTTCCTTAGGCCATGTTTTCCTGACTTTTGAGCATTCACCCAGCTCTCTCAATACTGTCCAGTTCAGCCACTTCATTCTTGTAAAGCAGGGCCTAAAACAGAACATAGTAGTGAGTGTTGTATAAAGCTAGTGTTTGAGAGTATTGGACAAGCATCTTTTGGTCTGCAAATGAAAGCATGTGCTCTACCGTACGGCTGTTGTCAATTCAACATGTGCCTTTCTTTTTTGTTAGTGTAATGACCTCTCCAGGTGAAGAGGTGAAGGAATTAAGCATATTTTCCTGTATTCCCAATAACTATATGAATTTATATTTGGAATGTGAATGCACCCATAAAAGTACTTTGAAAAGTATTTCAAAGGTCCGCCCTCACATCCCATCTGCATCACAGGAACAAATGGACTGTCCAGGGCAGTATTTTCTGTCTGACAATTGTCATCCTTGATATGTAAAAAAGGTACCATTAACCTCATAGGCAATCACTGTGGGATGCTGTGGGCATGGGAAAGTTTTAATTCCATGAGAGAGAGATTGGTTAATGCTTTTAAGTCTGATAGTTTATGTTCCCTTTTAAAAGCATGGTATAATCCTCACTCATGAAGCTTGTTCAAGATCTCAGGCTGCTAAATTGTTTGGTCTAGCAATCTGTCACATCCCATTAAATCAATTTATTCACCTACCTTAAGAAGTAATGGATTTGTAGGTACAGGGGAAGTGACATAATGGTACTTCATGGCTTCTGCTGGCTTTTGGTAAGGTCCGATGTGACATTTTTAGATACAGACAATGAGCAAAAGATGACGTGTGAATGACAGATTGGAAAATCATTCCCCAAAGTATTCAGTTAGTGTGAGTGGAGATGCTGAGTAGGCTCCTAGCAGAGTCTGTACTGAATCCACAGCTACTGAGTTATCTTCATTAAAGACTTGAATGACAGAAAAGGGTGAATTTTAGTAAATGTGCAGCTAAAGACATGACGGTTGAAAAAAGCTGATATTAAATTATTTCTCCTTATTCATATTTATTTACGAATGGATGAGCATATGCAGTTACTGACATAGACGTAGACTTCACTACACAGGCTAATTAGAGAGGTATAAGCAAAAAGCAACAAGGCTGGCGAAAGCTTTTGAGAATATGAAATAATCTGACTTGTTTAGGCTAGAAAAGTGCTGTGGGGACATGACCCAATGGCACTGTTCAGCTGTCTAATCAGATAATTTCTTTGGTTTAAAGAAGTAATGATTAACTTTTCCCAGTTCATTCTGCAGAGGCAGTTCATAGCAAAGGACATGTACAAAAAACGTTCTAACTTTAGTAACTGTCAAGAATTAGGAAACTATTAGTAGTATATGGGGGTAATCATCGTTACCCAGGTGAGAAAGGCTTCCACTGGGATGGTCTAAGTTATCAGGTTCATTTGGTGGCCTACATGGCAAACCCAGTCCATGAGGCACTTCTACCTAGTTCATAGTCTTCCTCCTGTAGAAGACTGGAGGAGCTGTTTGATGAGTAAATGCCATGTGAGCAGGTTAAAGCCATTTCTTGAGCCAGAATAGCTGTCTGAGGGCATCGCTTACACTGCAGTGATACTGCCTCACCAGGGAGCTTCCAAAACTGGGAGTCACCTGTGAAGGCAGCTGAGGCCAGATGATGCTGATATAGGATTGACTAGCGAGATCATTCTAGAGGAACTGTGGCTTTCTATATATTAATTAGTTCAGAAATAAATCACTTGCAGAGCTAAATGTTCACACTTTTCCTTATCTGTGTGTTGCTGTTCAGAAAAACCATCAGGTGCCTGTCTGCTGCCTCACCACCCAAATTTCTGCTAAATGGAATTAACCTTATGAAGTTATTTATTTGCCTCAAAACGTAATCCCATTAAATCACAGGTAATCTCACAAGTGACTTAATCCCGTAACTTTCAGTGAGGCTGAGCAGAAGCTTTGTTCCCTGAATTGTATGTATTTTAGTCATTCATTTATGTGGAGGAATTTCTTGTTGCCTGATAAAATACATGGA
Source organism: Egretta garzetta (assembly GCF_000687185.1). Taxonomy (NCBI): domain Eukaryota; kingdom Metazoa; phylum Chordata; class Aves; order Pelecaniformes; family Ardeidae; genus Egretta; species Egretta garzetta. The sequence continues at coordinate 1,375,773 of NW_009259427.1, read as the reverse complement.
AATGGACAGTGAATGTAGGGAAGGTTCAAAACCTTTAAGACTCTTTGGTCTCATTGTCTTGACAACATGGATATTTTGTACAGTGAGGTGAATTCTGTACACACCCGTTGGTGACACTCATGGAATGAAGCTCACTGATATACCATGTAGCATTACCATTTCTTTGAGTTTTCGAATGACACCGCAGACTCCTTCTAAGACTGTGTTGGAAAGAATATAACTGTACTGCTGTGCTCACTCCTGATATTTTGCTCAGTTTGTGTTGGGAGTGAGACATCCTACAGCCATCACAAGCTGTAACACCTAACCAGGATTTTTAGTTTAGGAGAGGAGCACTCAGCATTGACAGAAGGAGGGGGAATGTTTTCTCAGGCTCCCTCTGAGACCATGAGTTAGACCCTACAGGGAGACATTTTTGAAAGCGCATTGAATGATTCACTAAAATTACTGAGCCAGTTTTGGGCTGCATTGTAATATTTCTTTTCATCACTAGTGAGAAAGCTATAAAAAGCCCATGAAGAATCTGTTGGGGCTTTTCACCAGACCCACATAACCATCATCCCAGTAAAAGGAACATAACAAGCTGAAAAGACCAGACAGAGATTAATGTCCCATCTGGTGAAACGAGCAATTCCTTAACCGCTCTGGCATTTGAGAGAGCAAAGAGGTGGTAAAGGTCAAATCTGCCTTCCCATTTCCTAGCTGCACCTACTGATCATGACTGATCGTTGTTTCTGATGCTTACTACATTTGTTGCTACCAGAAAAGGGTCTGGCCTTGCCCAAGCTAGACCCCAAGTACAGAGTCTTCCTTCATGCATGTCATAACTGAGTAACCTGGGAAACCCATACGTGACAGTTAGACAGCTATTCTGTGCATAGCGTAGTTAAGAGGACTTGATCAAAAATGCATTTTGTGAGGAATCTAAAAAAAAAAAGATGAGATTGTTTCACAAGGTTTTGCCCCAACATAAGCTTTTAGCAAAAATCCTGTAATTTTAGATTTTCCCATTAAAAATGTTGGGAATTCTGGAAGGAAAAAAGGTCATTTTCATCAGGAATTATTTTTAGTGAGGATTTTTACCTTATATTGATGCTGAGTTTTTCTTTCCTTGTTTTATTATTTCTATATTTTTGTTTAGGGCAATTAAATGCATCTCCTCACACACCCATCTGTGGGACAAAACACTTAATGGTTTGTCGTGGTTTAACGCCGGCTGGCAACTAAGCCCCACACAGCCGCTTGCTCACTGCCCCCACACTGGGATGGGGGAGAGAAACAGAAGAGTAAAAGTGAGAAAACTCATGGGTTGAGATGAAGACAGGTTAATAGGTAATGAAAATCTGTGCATGCAAGCAAAGAAAAGCAAGGAATTCATTCACTGCTTCCCATGGGCAGGCAGGTTTTCAGCCATCTCCAGGAACGCAAAGCTCTCATAATGCATAACGGTAACTTGGGAAGACAAACGCCATCACGCCAAAAGTTCCCCCCTTCCTTCTTCTTCCCCCAGATTTATGTGCTTAGCATGACATCATATAGTCTGGGATATCCCTTTGGCCAGTTGGGGTCAGCTGTCCTGGCCGTGCCCCCTCCCAGCTTCTTGTACACCTGGCAGAGATGAGAGCTGAGAAGTCCTTGGCCAGTCTAAGCACTACCCAGCAACAACTAAAACATCAGTGCGTTATCAACATTCTTCTAGTACTAAATCCAAACCACAGCACTATACCAGTGACTAGGAAGAAAATTAACTCTGTCCCAGCCAAAACCAGGACATGGTTAATCCAGAAAACCATCCCTGTTGTCTTTTCCTCTAGTCTGGCTATGTATCCTCCTCCAGAATTTCTCATTTTGTTTCCCAACATTTTCAACTTTCCCAACTTTCAACATCCCAGAAGCTTATTAAATCATGGATGTTAGAGAGATGTTGAACAAGGAATGATTGCACTCTGGTCTAATAAAGGTACTGGGAGTCATCACATAAAATGAGGAGATGCCAAATACATAGAAGGAATTGGTTGTTTGCACAATGTGGTAAAGTTTGGAAACTCTGCAGGATAAGGTTGCATGGGTTCAAAAAGGGATTATATATTTCATGAATGAGACATCTACCGAAAGTTGTTAGATACCACCCTCTCCTATAGGAACCAACTAAATTACAAATTACTGGAGCGAGGGAGATTATTGTGGGAGAGCTTCACTGCAGATTTGCCTTGTTTTTCTCTAGGCATGTCTCGCTGGCTGTTAGTGGAGTAAGGATTAGGGGCTAAGTGCAGCTTTGGTCTGACTCAGTACCACTCTTCTCATGTTCTTGTAATTTCTGAAACACATACATTATCCCAAAGTCTTCAAAACGCAACCAGTAAAATCATTCTTTGGGCTTGCCATTCTACTAAGTCACCCTATCATCCTGCCCTAAGCTGCCTGATGTGCACTCTCTGAAATTCAGGCTTTAGTGTTCCTTCAGAAATCTCACAGTTCTTTCTCCTCCCAAATTTTTCATCTGCTCATATTTTACATTATGTCTGAAGACAAAACTTGCAGCTGACACTGATCTTCCTCTGTGTGTTGAAGTCTAATGGAAAGGAAAAAAAAAAGTCTCTGTCTAGTAAATATCGTATACATGAGTTATGGATATCCGTGTAATAAATTCATATATTATTTCCCTTTGACCACCTCACAAGCTCAATACCCTCTAACCTTTCTTCCCAGACTAATTATAATATTTTAAACCTAGAAAAAACATTAAGCAGTTACCATTTAAAATAAGTTATCCTATATGAGAATATCATCTTCATCTCAAACTTATACCTTAAAAATTTCCTTCTATGTTTGTCTTGGCTTGAGGCCATGAATAAGCCATATTCAGACTGGGTCATTATTTTTGTCTACTGTATAAAAAAATCTACAGAACTTTGTTTTCTGGAAGTCATGGGAGTAGAAATTTGACTTTATCTTTGGTTAAAATTAGATTTTTGCCTCCCAATGGGATGAAAAATGTGACTTATAGACCCAAAAGGTACCAACATACAAAATTATGCACATTGGAAAGTTATTTCTGCATTGAGAATGTTATTTTGCATTGAAAATATATGGAGAAAAATGTTAGAGAAATATTTCTGGCCTTTTAAAATGGCTTAATGGGGAAGGACGCTTGGGTGGTATAAGCATGGGAATCTATGGTTGATAGGATAAACATCAGCCTCGACCATTTAACATACCAGATGACAGGCTAATATAGAGGAAAAAGGAAATGTATGATTAGCGCTTGCTTCGGATGCTCAGCTCCTTTGTATTTGAGTAATAGCCTCATCTCAAATGGGCATCATGAAAGGGTTTACACCCACAGCACCGCTCACCCTCATGCATTTCCTTCATGTATGACAGGCACACTCCCTTACACCTGATTTACTGCTTTCATGCTGCTGGTAAGTTCAGCTGTAAATTCTCCGGCGTGGTTCTAGAATTAGGCAAGGCTGCTCAGCACATGAATAAGTTTTACTAACATGGAGCTGCTGCGGGATATATCAACCAGGACAAGCTGGAGAACAAACCATTTGAGATCAACAGCTTGTCAAGGATATTTCAGCAAAAATAATGGGCAGAGTACTGACTAGGATATCAGAATATATTTCTTTTCTTACAGGCACTGTTAGGAGATCATGACTGACCACAAGGGCATGAAGCTGTTTGTCTCATTCAAAATATAGATTGTAGTACTTTATATCTACATGTTCTAAAGTCATAATCATATCTTTAATTCTTGCTCCAGTTGTATTTGTCTCTAATCAAAGAATAACTGTTTGATTGCAATGCAATAGAAGTTTTAAAGAAATAGAGAATATATGCAGAAGTGCGATTACCTAGAAAGACGGTGTATAGCATGTACCTTTTATCTCCATATGCATTACATTATCAAGAAGAGGCTGAAAAAAAAATCCTTCTGCCCATATTTAAAGGTGAACTACACAAAGTAATGCATTGGTGATATTCAACATACAGTTCTGCTCTGGGCATATATGATGCCTTTGAGTTCAGCGAGCAGGTGTGTTTGTAAATTAATTAGGACTCTGGAATTCCAGATTATTTACTAATGGTAAGGATACTGAGATGTAAGTGGAAAAGGGGAAGAGAGATGTCTCACTGTCTTAACAGAGATTGAAATACCGTATTTAGGTTTTACTTTCAGCAACCAAAGCCACGTCCACTTTGCCTGGCTCCACTGAAGTGCCTGTAAAGAGGCACTGATGCTGATTTACCTTATTACAAGGAAATGTGAAGTTGAAGTGCACTCCAGGCAAATCCTTGAAATGTTATTCAATAAAGAGGAAGAACACTGTTCAATGCTACTCCATCAGGCAAGCTCCATAGAATCATAGAATCATAGAATCATAGAATGTCTTGGGCTGGAGGGGACCACTAGAGGTCATCGAGTCCAACCCCCCTGCAGTCAGCAGGGACACCGCCAACTAGATCAGGTTGCTCAGAGCCCCATCCAACCTGGCCTTGAATGTTTCCAGGGATGGGGCCTCCACTACCTCTCTGGGCAACCTGTTCCAGTGGTTTACCACCCTCATTGTAAAGAATTTTTTCCTTATATCTAGCCTAAACCTACCCCGATTTAGTTTAAAACCATTACCCCTTGTCCTAACGCAGCTGGCCCTACTAAAAAGGTTTTCCCCCTCTTTCCTATAGGCCCCCTTTAGGTACTGAAAGGCCGCAATCAGGTCTCCCCGCAGCCTTCTTTTCTCTAGACTGAACAAGCCCAACTCTCTCAGCCTGTCCTCATAGGAGAGGTGCTCCAGCCCTCGGATCATTTTAGTAGCCCTCTTCTGGACCCGCTCCAACACTTCCATGTCCTTCTTGTGCTGAGGGCTCCAGAGCTGGACGCAGTACTCTAGGTGAGGTCTCACCAGAGCTGAGTAGAGGGGCAGAATTACCTCCCTCGACCTGCTGGCCACGCTCCTCCTGATGCAGCCCAGAGTACGGTTGGCCTTCTGGGCTGCCAGGGCACATTGCCGGCTCATGTCCAGCTTTTTATCCACCAGCACCCCCAAGTCCCTCTCGGCAGGGCTGCTCTCAATCCTTTCTCCCCCCAGGCTGTATTGATACTGGGGGTTACCCCATCCCAGGTGCAGGACCTTGCACTTGGCCTTGTTGAACCTCATGAGGTTCACAGTTTTTTAATTTGAAAATTGTGAAATTGTGCTTCCCACAGATAAAGATGAGCAACCAAAGTGACAAGAAAGAGTACTGCCCCTTGTTTCTGAGCTCACAGCACACAGATAACCTGACAAAGCTCCAAAATTCAGGCTTCCCTCCCACAAATCCTCTCCGCAGAAGGTAACATGCATTAAGACACCTACAATGACACATATTGTTCCTTCACAAATCTACTAATGTTACTCAATACTGAAAGCCAATTAAGAAAACATGACAGGTCTCATGTTAAGGCAGAGGGAAGGGTAATTATTCATCTAGTACTTCTATAACTGCCACTGCAAAGCAGCTACGTGAGGATGTAACAATTAGAAGTACATGATTTAAGTACATGTAAATAGACTCTGTGGATATCAAACTAAACAGTAAAATTAAACATTGTGTATGGACAATAATACATCGGCCAATTCCCTCAGGACTCTGGGATGCATCTCATCAGGTCCCATGGACTTCTGTGTATTCAGGTTCCTCAGGTGGTCAAAAAAAATTTTTTCCAGTGCTGTCATGGCCAAAGCTTTTGCTGTGCGCAAAGCATAGAACTGAGCATCCATTTTGCAATTCATTGACTACCTGTGCCACTGAGTCATAGACATATTCAGAAGCCCACTGTATCAATATCATTAAAGGTGTCCTGACTTCAAGTGGGGTGTGATTTATTACCTTGCTCCAGAACTCAATACCAGATGAGTTTATCACCTATAGCTGGAGAGAATAAACAGCATTTCATTATAGAACTGTACCATTACCTAAGATCAGCTACCTGATTTACAGAAGCTACTAAAACTACGGGTAGTCTTAATTTGCAATAATTAAATCAGACCTATGTAAATGATGTGATACTTGGCCCTCTTTAATATTTATATAACTAACTAGAACTAAATTATATGTTTGGCTTTTGCATTTTTTTTGCAGACTATTATGGAGGGAGCCATGTGATCAATCACATCTATTATACATATAGAACTTTGTTCCACTATGCATCCTGCTCATATGTCAGCCCAAAGAGCTGCTTAAAACAGTTACGTTTTACAAAAATTACTTTTAAAAGGTTGGGTCATCATAAAGCAAGTTTTCTCCTTTTCTCTAGCATAGCATTTTCTGTCCCAAATTATATGGAGGAGACAAATGGGATCTTATTAAACATTGCACTTGTGATATGGTCTAGGTACAGTATCTCCTAGCTCATCGAATTAAAGGTTACATTTTTATGAAGGTGATTTGTGTCAATAAAGAGTCAGAAGTTGTTGACTCTCAAGATGGATAAACGTAAACACTGTGCATTAGAGAGATGGAGCAGTATGAGTCTATCCTTAGACAAGTCAGGAAACAAGAAATACTTAGAATATAACAGGAATAATGACTTGTGTGAGTTATCATTGTTTTCACAACTGTTTTTACAGAATCACAGAATCAGAGAATAAGAGAATGGCAAGGGTTGGAAGGGACCTCAGTAGATCATCTAGCCCTACCCTCCTGCTAAAGCAGGGTCACCCAGAGCAGGTTGCACAGGACATCGTCCAGGTGGGCTTTGAATATCGCCAGAGAAGGAGACTCCACAACCCCCCTGTTCCAGGGCTCGGTCACCCTCAAAGCAAAAAAGTTCTTCCTCATCTTCAACTGGAACCTCTCATGCTTCAGTTTGTGCCCATTGCCCCTTGTTCTGTCACTGGGCACTGCTGAGAAGAGTCTGGCTCCATCCTCATGACATCCACCCTTAAGTTATTTGTACATGTTGATGAGATACCCTCTCAGTCTTCCCTTCTTCAGGCTAAACAAGCCCAGATTTAGCTTAAATGGGATTTAGATGTAGCTGGGGTTATCAATACAGGACTTAATTATATATGGCTCAGGTAGTCAACTAAAGAATGATCTTTCTAAAGACCAGGCAGCAAATTTTGGAAGTCTTTACTCATGATGGTGAGAGTGGGTTTTTTTCTATTTTTGTTGCTACTTCTCTTTAGTCTGTAAGGTTTTATTCCAAAAAGTACTGTAGGATTAGTAGCAATTTTATTTGTTGTTAGGTTAACTTTATGCATCTTTTCACTAAACTGTGAGGATTCCATAATTCATGACTTTGCAACTTTCAGTACTGGATGAAGTGCTGCACGCAGTGCTCATCAAACAGTAGTTATTTATGAGTCAGGATGTGGGAATTAAAAATCCTGGAATCCACTGACAACAAAAAAAAAATACAATAATAACAAGTAAGACCAAATAGCATACTGTCATGATACCTGTGTCATAAAACCCTATATCACACTAAACCGCAACACACAGCATGATAATGTGTATAGAGCACACAATGCATAATGCAACAGGAGACAGCACATATATTCTACCACAGAATTTCGTATTTTTCTTTCATTGCTTTTAATAGGTTTTGGCATAGAAAATTCTACACTGAAGGAAAGAAAAGAAAAACATTTCTATGCTACATAGACTTTTTTTTAAGAGACACCATTTGAATCTGCTTCATGCCTTGAAATGTAAGCCATTTGGGACTATAACATATAATGTGTACAAGAGAATATATATAAAAATATAAAAGGCACAGGAGTATTCCCCAGTGTTGTAATTCCTTGTTAACTAGGAATTTATGAGATGCCAACACACAGCTACTGATCTGAGCCTTGCCAGCACCAGAATTTTCAGGAAATTTGTAAAAGAAACCTGTCAGAGCCCTGGGACACCATTAACCAGTCAGAAGAAAAAGCACTGCACAACTGCAGCAACGCTACTGCAGAGAAAACTGGTTGATGGTTATGAGGATATGGCTATATCTGTGATCAAACTGGTAGTTTCAGGCAGTGAAGGCACTGTGATTTGCAGACTGTGTAATTCCTGGGAGTGAACTGTTGCGGAATACGTTGCCACAAAACGTTTGGAAGCAGTTTATAGGGATTCAGATGTGGCTGGTCAAACTTACTGAAGAAGAAAGGACGGTGAGCTGTTGAAGCCACACACCATGTCTTGTGAGGAAATCCCTAGGACACAGTTGCAGGCTGAGATGCTCTTCTGGGGAAGCATTGTGGAATGATTCCTGTTTTCTTCCACACCTGCTGAGGCATCCGTTCCTACAGATAAGATAATCAGGCTACACAGACCTTCTCCCTGACCTGGTACAGCCATCTCCTATATTCCTAACCCCAGGGTGAAAATGGAAATCAATGGCTCACAATCAGAACAGAGAGAACTGCAAAATGTGGGGAAATTGAGTTATATATCCGTGCATCGACAGTTGTCATAGCCCTCTGAGTCGCTGCTTCAGTGCTGTTTCCTGCAGAAATCCTAATAAGGCAGCATCTTGAATTACCGTCTACACATTCTTAAAACAGATTATGTTTCTCCCCAGATCAGTGGAGACAAAATATCTGCAAAGAGGAATGATTTCCTTTCTGTTAATCAGCTTGGTACCATGTAAAGAGAAGCAACAGCTTTAACAGCTGAGCTTGCTTGAAGTAGGTTGACAGATGATTCTTATATGCAGTAGCTGAAATACTAACGTCTGCAAAATATAAATACATGCTAGGCCACTGCTAAAGACACAGCGAGGATATTAGCTGTTCTTCACTGTATGCGACACTCGTCTTTGATACACACCTCGGTTTGATCTCTTACAGCTGATCAAGTTAATGTGTTGGCGAAAAGATCCCTTTCCTGTTAGTGTCACCATATTCTTGGGAAGGTGAAGCTTTATGGAGCATCCCTTATACTTAACATTTTGACGTAAGGTAAAGATAATATTTAATCAAATATTGAGTTGAAAAATCAACTGTCAGCATAGATATTGTAGCACTCTATTATGGGAAAAAATTTGGTTTGCTGCTTTGGTCTAGAGCTGAGTGCCCCACTATTCGCCTCTTTCTTTTGAGGCAGTTTGTGAATGCTGGAATGGGAACAGTCTGAGGCAGATGTTTCACAGAATCACAGAATGGCAAGAGTTGGAAGGGACCTTGGGACTTCATCCAGTCCAACCCCCATGCTAAAGCAGGTTCACCTAGAGCAGGTTGCACAGGACATTGTCCAGGCGGGCTTTGAATATCTCCAAAGAAGGAGACTCCACAACCCCCCTGGGCAGCCTCTTCCAGGGCTCTGTCACCCTCAAAGTAAAG
>NW_009259427.1:1363797-1366282 GCF_000687185.1 Egretta garzetta | reverse complement strand
TTCCTGAACTGAGGAGCCCAGAACTGGACACAGTACTCCAGGTGGGGTCTCACCAGGGCAGAGTAAAGAGGGAGGGTAACCTCCCTCGACCTGCTGGCCACACTCTTCTTAATGCACCCCAGGATACCATTGGCCTTCTTGGCAACAAGGGCACCCTGCTGGCTCATGGTCAGCTTGTCATCCACCAGCACTCCCAGGTCGCTCTCGGCAGAGCTGCTTTCCAGCAGGTCAGCCCCCGCCTGTACTGGTGCATGGGGTTAAACCTCCCCAGGTGCAGCACTCGACACTCGCCCTTGTTGAACTTCATCATTCTTTCCTTTCCAGAGTTATAGATGCAGATGCAGAATTAGATACTGAATCTTATTTTTTTTAGACTAAAGGCTTATTCTGATGGTGGAGCTGTGAATAAATCATGCAACCACTCCAGAAGCTGGACAGTGTTCAAGCAGGCCGTGGGTCCTCAAGGAATCTTTCACCTTGCTGCACTCACTTACAAATGTTTTCTTTGGGAAAAAAAAAAAACAAAAAACTCTGAACAGATTTTCTAGCAACCTCTGCCTAAAATGCAATCCTGCAAAGAAATCTCAAACAGCCACGCTATGGACACTAACTTCAAGTCCCAATTCGGTAAATAAGTACCTAAGTGCTTTGCTGAATCAGGCTTGTTTTGAGGTAATGATCCCTGCAGAAAATCTGAAAGGGAACAACAAAGGTGATGATCCTTCTTCATTAGCAAAGTCTTTCTATACCCACACAAAAGATAAGGAATGTGTTCTGCCCAAGGAAGAGAAGGACTGAGAGATGGACTAGGTCTCTTACAGGATGGCTGTGAATTGGTCTTAATAACGCGCAAAAGATAACATTATTATACCTGGGGTGAGCGAAAACAACATCTGCGGCTGGCCAGAGGGTTTACCAAAAGCACTGGAGAGCTGCCACCCCAGCCATCTTGCACGACAGAAATCCTCTCTGTTTCAGCACGTTTTGACTGCATGCAGCACAGGCTTTGGTACCTGAAATAATCCGAAGTGACTCCACTTAATCTCTGTGTGCATCGACAGATTTTTAGTTGTATGAATAAACTGGAGAAAGGGGCAGCATGTGAAGGGGAGCTTTATTTTGCTGTAGGTGTCACGCAGGGAGAAACCCCTTAGAGGCAGATGGTGGCCCACTGACCTGCTGAGCACCCTGGATGCCCTGGAGCGCATGGGGGCACTTTGTGAGCAGCACATAACCTGTTCTGGGTAACTCCGCTTCCTTCCCGTGGCGATTTCAGGCAAAGCCCCAGAGCTCCGGATCGCAGGGGGCCACGGGACTTTCCCCCCGTGGGTTATTTTCCAGCGAGCCCTTGCCAGGCGTAGACAGGCATGCGGTGAGAGAGGCCAAACGAAACAACAGCGTCGTTTTCAGTTCAGTCTCTCACCTGTCAGCAACTGCTACGGTGCTCCTCAAATAATGTATTGTAAAGACACATTTTATTTATTTACAATTTTATTGTAAAATTATGTTCAATTGTATGTATTTTTCCCACACCATTGGAAATACGGGCATGTATTTTAAAAATTGAAATTATACACACACACACATATATATGTGTGTGTGTGTGTGTCTGTAGAGATATATATATATATATATATATACACTGAATACGTGTTCCTCAATCAGTTTTGAAATATGGCTGGGACTACCTGAATTTAGTCAACAATTTTTCTTTGGAAAGCTGAAAACTTTGTGCAGAGGTATCTGCAGTGCTCCTTCAGCTTGAGGGTGAGCTGTACCGCAACAGAAATCAGTTCCTGCATCTGTTGGCACCGTGTAGCAGATAGACCAGATAAAATAAAACCTTAATCTGCCACCAAAGCCGTGTTGACGTTCATGGAGAAGAGCAGCCTCCACCCTGGTACCTAAGGCCTCAATCCTGCACTGGAATATTTTAGTAGATGCGGGAACATCTCTATAACTTGGTCTGGACCCTGGCTCAGAGACCTGCTCTAGATGTAACTGCATTTACAGCCACGCTGAATACGCCCGTGAGAATGCGGGGCACTGGTGACATCCCGGGTACCTCCTGTGGCTCCCGTTTGGGACCAGCACTTTGGGACTGACTGGGCTACTCACAGCCCGCTGTGATGGACATCCATCCCCGATGAAACAGTGGGGGACAGCGATGGAAACGCTTCCCAAGGGGGAGAACCTAGGGTACGTGCGGGCAGCGGAGGAGAGGGAGGGATGTGTCCTCAGGAGGGGTGAAGGGCTGGTGGCTCCAGTGCCCAAGTCAGAGTTGAAATTCAAGCAAAAATATCCCAGCGAGGGTTTTTTATTTAGCCACTGAGCTCGGGGAGGAGGCAGCAGCAGAGGCCACCTGTTTGCTAAGCCAGAAGGGGCATTTCCTCCCCAGCCCGGGCACACACCTCTCTGCCCCGCCTCTTGGAGGGCAGGGGCGCTCGGGTTGCCCCACACCCCCCTGGGGTCCCCATCCCCGCCG
>NW_009259427.1:1312016-1363188 GCF_000687185.1 Egretta garzetta | reverse complement strand
CCCTTTTCCCCCCTTTTCCCCCCTTTTCCCCTCTTTCTCCCTCTTTCTCTCCTCTTTTCCTCTCCTCTCCTCTCCTCTTCCCTCTCCCTTCTTTCCCCTCCATGGTTTCCCCCACCGGGGTGGCTGAACAGAGGATGCAGCATTTTGCCCGTCCCCGCTCTGTCACCAGCATGTCCCTGTGAGCGCCTGTGTGCACACGGGGTGTTTGTGGGGTGTGTGCCTGTGTGTGTCTGTGTGTCCCTGTGTTCGTCTGTGTGTGCTCTTCTGCCTCTGCACGCCCATCGCCACAACTCTGCAAAGCGCCTCGGCTGCCTGCTGAGTGCAGCTCAGGAGCCAGGCACCACTTACCACTTTGAGTGGTGCTGTGTTTGTGCAGGTAAGAGGATGTTTTGGGGTTTACAAGCCTGGCACCCGGGGCACTGTGACTCTGAACACAACCTGTGAATTTTCACCTTTTCATTTTTCCCTTGCACAGGGAAGCAGCTCAAGTTCAGAAATGATTTTTTTTTAAGTATGCAGTCACGCAGGAACAGGATCTGTCTTTCAAAAAGAAAATCCAAAAGGAACGGTGTTGCATTATTCTTAAACTGGGTTTGCTTATTTTTTCTTTAGTCAACCAAATTTTCAGACCACAGACTGCTAGGTGAGTCTGCGCTCTGAACGTGGGTCTGGTTCAGCCCTCGAGTTGTGATTAGTCGATGCAAAGTGCCTTCACTAGAGATGATAAAGCAGAGCCTGGGGAACGTGTAATGTCCTCATTGGGGAAAGCCATTGAAAAATTCAGAGCTGACAGGAGGTTTATAGATATCAAGACTAAATGATAATTACTGGGTTTAGGGTTGGTTCTCCTAATCATATATATACCTCGGGATTTTGATGACCTAAAACCTTCTTGTATTCTGTGTGACACTTCAACTTCTATCATTCTGTGGGAATGCTATGCCATGTTAACAGGGTAATGTTTTCATCAGTTCATATTTATTACAGATGTGCTATGCGTTACTTTCTAGCTATCGCCTCTAATTCTTCCTCTAAGCTGCCTAATTCAGCAGTTCCTTTGCTTCTGTATTTTTACGTAGCTAGTGTTCTTAAAAAAGTGTCCTGACTGCTTCACAGCTGACACTTCACAGGCATTAGTATGCACGTGGTGCTATGCCTGTGTGCACGTATTTTGATTAAGATCTTAAAATAACACAGCCCATCTGCGCAGTGTGGACGCTAATGGAATCATTCTCAGGAAGATGCACCTGCAAAATCTATCTATGTAGCTGTGTGCTTAATTTCCATCCAGGATTACTCGAGATGCGTGCCTGAATCTCTTTTTCTTTTACAAATGCCTGTTTAGACATCTGATTCGGGGGAGTTTGTATAAATACTGAAGAATAAATACTAATTGATAAAATAATAGAGGCAGGTTGTCAAATAGATTAGGGAGGCGATTGCAAGGTTTATTCCACTTCCGAAGCTCCATGACTTCTCTTTTCTTTTAAGAGTAAACATTAAGTGGTTTTTACTGAAGTTTCAATCCTTCTACCAACTGTCATGCATATTTCCCAGCATGATGCTGCTATTCTGAATGCACAAAGACTATGCTCTTTGTCCACGATTGGGAAGGTGCTCTGAAGTATCTTCCAGTAAGACACATCCAGTACGTGAAGGCATATATTAGAATTTACAGCAGTGAAGTGTTTATGGAATAGTATTACAAAAGCAAGTTCTGAGTATGTATTGCAGATTCACAGTGTATCTTCAATAAGCGTGTTGTGTTGCTGTGGCATCTAATAAGAAGCAAAGTGGTGTTTTGGGGTCCTTTCTGGTGAAACTGAGGCTTGGAGAAGTTAAGAGTCCCATTCTGAACTTAGCAATGGGCAGCCTACCAACTGATGAATGTCATCTGGGTTTGGGTAGAATTATTCCAGGGAGCTTGAAGAAGGGCAGTCCTCAACAGATGGCAAGGCAAAGGGAAGAAACCAGGTTGCCTGACTTCCAGAATAGCAGATGATGGTGCCACTCTCTCCTGGGATCAGTTTGGGGCCAAATCTTGCTTTTTTTGTCCGTGCAAATAATATTCTCTCTAATTTGAGTGATTTTAGTGCGACCAATGCCGTGAATGAGAAGAGGCTTTGGATTTGAACAGTACATCTGATGGAAGACTTATTGTGGGGGAAGTATCAGCATGACTCATGAATATGACTCATGTTGGTATGGTGGAAGAGCAAGGTCCCCAGTGGGGACCTAACAGAGGAAGAATTAGGTGGAAGAATTAGTTTGCTTCTGTGGTCTGTGGGAAGCTTTTCCTGAGCTCGGAGTCCCAGACAATGTGTGGGTGAGTGTGTCTGTAGCACCTATACATGCACATAAGTCTTTTCTTCTGCTGACATTTCATACAGTTCTAGGGCAAACATCTTTGCTACATGCCGGAGCTGGCTTTTGATTCTGGAGATTATGATACTGAAAATAATAGGAATAAAAGAACCCTTTTGTTTCCAGCATGTGATAACTTTCTTGCTAAAATACGTTTCTGCGATTTGCTCGGTAATTATCTTGGCTTCAAAAGATATTTCAATTTGTCATACCGCAACAATTTCTTCTAAAGCCTGTTTTGATTAATCACTACTGGGTGATTTCAATTCCTCTCTTTTAAAAACCATTCTTAAATTCTTCCCCTTTCTCATAATGAGGAGCAAAACCTTTAAGAAAAAACCTGCATTATATCAACATCTTGTCTGTACCACCCTACCTGAATAATACAGGTGATACTGGGCTGTTTCAGCTGTTCAGGCAATGCCAAATTCCTCAATTTTTCTTAGTTAAACTTTAATTATGTATTGTCTCCCATGACACTGAAATATCCCCTCCCAACCTTTCCAACTCTCTTATCCCTAGTGAGGAATATGTGGCAGTGCATTTCTGCCTTTACAACTAGCTCTTCGGAGAGGAGCCATTCCTGCAGGGTTTTCTTTGCCCAAATGAGTCTAAAACCAGTAATGTTGGTTCCTTATTTGATACTGCTCACTTTGTACTGGGCATTACCAAATGTTACAAAGATGTTTTGGAGCATGAAAGCTCAAGTTTTGGGAATGAGGAAAGAGGGAGAGAGAGAGCATCTACAGAAAACATGAAACTGTAACTGAGGAATTTGGAACATATTTTGAAATTCTTGTAGCAAATGTAGGTAGAAGAGGAAAAGGGCGGGAAAATTAACATATTGGAAACTATCTAGTCATATTTGGACACAAGCTCACTCTGCTAATTCCCTCCATCGCATACTTCATTTTACTTGGTGCTTTCCTAAGGGCTTGTTCCAGTTGCTGCTGAAAGTTTTGTGATCCCCTTCAGTGGAAGTCACATCAGGCTTCTGAAGCTGGCACAAGCAAAACTCAGCTGGGATGACTCTGTCCCAGCCCAATTAGCAAAGCCAAGCACAGGCATGCATTTCTGCAGAGAGAGAAGCTTCTGCAAAGATCTCCCATTGTGCTTTTGGGAGACTTGCACATCTTAAGCCTTAAAGTGGTCTGCTCAAGCCACACTTGGACTTACTTTCTCCTTGGCAAGCAAGTATGAGATCTTGTGAGGTAATAAATCATAGCATTTATTCTATAGTTTTCCATTTCAAATTTTGTTTAAAAAACACTGCTATGTTTTAGGGTGCTTTTCAGGGGAGAGGAGGTGTTAGTCATAATGATCTTGATTTACAAATAGCATCAAAGGTCAGTAAATGGCAGGTGAAATTAAGGATCTTTGCCTTAATATTACAGCTAAGAAGCCCACTGGACTGTAGTCAGGGGCTGCTCTGGCACAGATGGGCTGCACGGCCTTTAGACTAAATCTCTGCATGGCTGTTTATGTGGGGAACAGGGTACCCAGGGAAGGGGTCGAGTCCCCATCTCTGTAGGTATTTAAAAGCAGGGCAGGCAAGGTGCTTAGGGACATGTTTAGTGGTGGGATGGCAGGGTTAGGTTAATGATTGGACTTGATGATCTTAAAGGTCTTTTCCAACTTAAATGATTCTATGATTCTATGAAATGAGGTCCTGGGAATGCAGATTTACCCTGGCATAGCTCTGAAACCACGAAGGGTAAGGAAGCTGCAGAATGGGGCAGGCAGGCCCTCCTTTTTCTTGTCTGAGACACAGAATCACAGAATCACAGAATGTCAAGGGTTAGAAGGGCCCTCTGGAGATTATCCCGTCCAACCCCTCTGCTAAAGCAGGGTCACCCAGAGCAGGTTGCACAGGACATCGTCCGGGCAGGGATTTTCAATATCTCCAGAGAAGGAGACTCCACAACTCCCATGGGCAGCCTGCTCCAGTGCTTCACAGGCATGAAGCTACCTTACTGAGCTTTCAGCCCACTTCCATGACTCTTGCAGTGTACTTGTGCTCTGCCTATTGAAGAATGTGAACAAAAAATGACATGGTTGTCTGTTCAGAGATAGTAATGCAACACTGAGAATGCTACAACCCTTGTTTTCCATCTCAGGACTTTTCCTTTCCTTTATATGATCTCCTTTGCATTTGTTGGTGCTGGCTGCCACGGGGGCTGTGACCAGCAATTACAGCCCCCAGGCTGACATCTCCAGCAGTGGAGCTTGGCCAGGGGTGTGGGGGCGAGTGTGCACTGATTTCTTCTCCCCACTCTACTCCTGACATCCAGCTCCACTGATGAGGCTGACATTTTACCATATGAGTATGATCTGCAAAGCAGGACCAACGGTTCTGGTTGAGGGAAAAGTTGCTTATTCATTCCTAGTCTGCATATGAGGGTGGGAGAGGGCTGATAATACTTATTTTTCACCATCACAAAAAGTTCTATGAAGATTAAATAGCTGATGCTTCCCCTCGCAAGGAAAAAGTATGTACACATTATTATTGCCTTGAGAAAACCATTTCATAATTGGCAGTAGGTGGGTAGATGGTGGGTGTATCACCTGCTAGGGATCTGTGGTATAGATTAGAGATTTAATCTCGAGTGGGGGAAAAAAGAAACAACCCACCTCTATAATAAGCATTATTGATATACAACAGTTATGTTACTTCTTCCTGGTTAGTGGAAAATTAATTTCACATCACAGGTGATGCAAGTAATGAAATAGCTTCTGTTTCTTTTTGCTGCTAGAAACAACCTTAAAAAAAAGAGTTTCTTTGCTTGGGAGACTGAAAGAGTGCTGGATGGCGATTATTATATTGAGGTTTTCATGCCAAATACTTGGTATCTTTGTCTACAGTGACAAACAAGAGGCTGAGATTTCTGGAAGTATTTTGACGTTAAAAGGCTTCTTTCTGTAAAACAGTATGAATACTCTTTAAAAACTTCCCATTTCTTACCTGCTAAGGAGGAAATTTAGCAGAAGGAGAGGGCAGGTGCCCATGAGCCCTGACACTTGCTTGCAAACCCTCGCACTACAGAAATAGCGAAGCAGCTCGTCCTGAGACCCCATTGAAGAGTCCCAAATCCTACACTGGGGTGGATGGGGCTGCAGAGCTGGCCAAAACGTGGAAAACCTGGAGGTGATCTGGTTACATGTCACAAAGCTTCTCCAAGCTACATTAGCCTTGACAATTCATTAGGAATGAATGAAATTGAGTTATGGATCATATTTTGCAAGTGCTGTCAGTCCTGATTATGCAGTTGTCTAGATTTCCTTTGCTCAGGGAATACTGATATCACATAGCTTATCTACTATGCAGTAGATGTAAGCTATCCTTCCCCAGCTTATCCGAGTCTATTTACTTTGCATCGATTCAGTTCCTTAGAAATTAATCTTTGATTCTTTGCAAAATAGAAGGATCCCTTGAGTTCGGTTTAAGCAACTTGATTTGATTATTGTTATGTCCTGAATATTGATTCTTAAGTGATTTTAAGTAAGAGATGTCAAAACTGCCATGTTTCACATCATATTTAAGGGGAAGTTTAAATCATTGACAGTTTTAAATATCTTTGGACCGGCGCTTTTTGATCTAAGCATAGCCAACACTTGGTTGGGGTTTGACTGCTTATCACCCAAGTGCAATTTTTGCAGTGCTCTTTGCTTAACCATGTTGAATTATGTGCCGACTGGCAGCATCCAGGTATTTCTTTCCGGAGAAACCAGGTTTATATTGATTGTCAAAAGAAGAATTATTCTGCATATCAATTGCAAAGATTTTTGTGTGAGCTGGAAAGTTTAGAGCTGGAGGTACCGGGGGGATTTCTGCGGGTTCCACATTTAGTATAAAACTAATTACCACTTGTACGACAGAACTTCAGTAATTCCAATTTCATCAGCAGATAAAGGCTACAAATAATCTGCATGGACTGTCTTGATTACCACTGCAGTTCTTAGAAATGAAACAACAGCTGGTACCCATTTCAAAGCACTTCTTGTACTGGGCATCCCTGCAACCCTTGATCCGTTTCAGTGGTACGATGCAGTTTTTCTCCCCAGTAAGTGAAATACCCTAATGAAATGATAAGGTAGGAATGCAAAGGAATGTGTGGTTTTCAGTCCATTTTAGTACTTGGTAAGAGAAGGGTGCTCAGTGCTGATCTTTGCAAAATATACCAGGAAATCTTCAACAAACCTCATTGACTAGGTCTAGACAGGGTGGTCAGGCACAGTGGTTTTAACTCCTGACTGGGAAATTAATTCAGTACCTGCTAAGAGGCAGCAAGGCACAGCCTTTCTGTAGCACCTGAGATTCGTCTGGCCCTGTGTGAGCACTGGCAAAGCCCAAATCTGCCTCATCTACACGATCTGCTGCATCACAGCCCAGGATGCTCCCAGCCTGAACATGGGACCAGATGATTCACTTCTGCAATGGCCAGTGACTTCACGTGCCTGCAGCAGGAAGAAAAAATAAAAATTATTCCTTTTGTAAAGGCCAACGCTTTAGCATAGGTAATAAAACTGTTCAGCTGCTCTGGGAGGCTGGAGCAGGAGTGAATTGCTCATTCCTAACAGATGGGTCGACAACCTTTGTTCAAGTCTGACATTTCATAAGCCACCTTGTGCTTGAGTTGTTTCAAACCGATTTCCCCTGTCCTGCTTTGCTGTTTAATTATGGTACCACCTCTAGAGTATTTCTAAGAGTGGTTTTTATGTTTTCTGGAGGCTTTTCTTAATTATACGGGTAAGTACTTTTATGACTGATACCTGAAATTAAAGCAGTTTACAAGTGAGCTTATTTTAGCTTCTTTCTTTGCCATCCCTTGGGTTTATTACTGAGTGCATTTTCTGTTCTTTTTTCCACTCAAGTTATTGGAGCATTTCTGAGTACTTTCTTCTTTTTAATTCACTGTTCTGTCATTTTTATTGCCGTCTTCAACTCTTTTTCCTTTTCAGTAGATATCTCTATTGTCATATTTTCTTCCCTTAGCGTCCTGAAAACTTCCCTTAGCAGCTATTCCCAGACTATAGGCCACAACCCCGAGAAAGCTGTGGCAGCTATGAGTGGGCTATAAAATTAAATTGCTAATTTTAGATGTGACGATACAGGGAAGTCAGAGAAATGCTGCTTTCCCGGACACCATCTGATCGGCCTGTATCCTAACATAAAGAGAGATCACCTTTCCTTCAGCAGTTTTTGAGCTAAGGGTGGTAACAGCACATAGCAGAACAGACGAAGTACCCTTATGCCAGATTCCACTGCTATGATAAATTAAAACTACTTAGTCTTACTTCAATTTCTCCTCATTTCCATGTCTGTGTTTTTGCTCCCCATCTCTCTCCCAGAGAGTTTTTTTGAAGGTAATGACCCATAAGGCAGGTCCTAGACAGCCAAGGAAGCCACAGAGGGAGCTTGCAGATGCGCTGAGTTTTGGGGAGTCTGTCCCCCTAGTTGGAGGGGTTGTTGGCAGCTTTGTATGTCTTCAGGATTCATAAGGAAAAAACCAAACCAAAACAAAGAAAAAAAACATCAGAAATAAGCAGGAACAATGCTGTGTTAACCAGTGTCACTTCTTCCCTTAGCTGTATGCCTTTGTCCTTCGCTTTATTAATGACGTGGCCAAATAATTTTGCCATGGCACGTGGCATGGATGGACATCACCCCTGGGCAATGGCTGTGCCACTAGTTCGTGTGGTGTTTAACCTCTCTTGGGTCTGCTTGCCTTGAGCAGAGGCCGAGTACGTACCTCACCCAGTTTTAGGTGTCTGTTGGAGACTATCCCACTCACCCCTTGCTGCCTTTAGAGCTGGTGAAGAAAACCAGGAGGTTTTACAGGATAATGAATCTGAACTGTTTGAAATTTATTGCTCCTTAGAAGTGTCTGTTCCTCTCCATGGATTATAAAGGGCTCGTAGGTAGTGTACTCAGATACAGGCAACTACACTGTAAATCTCTGTATTTGGTCAGATTAATCTGGGCGGGGGACGGGACATGGCTGTTGACCAAAACACAGTGGCATCTCTCTCTCAATAAATTAACACTGTAGAAAAGTTTTGTATTGATTAACACTATCAGAGCAGTTTAGGTGAGCAGGAAGATCTGGAATAGCTGTAGCAGGGCGATGTGACAATTTTGTCCCAGGTATCAGATTTAGGATCCTTCAGGAGATACACGGTGTGACAGTGATGTCATGTAGCTAAGTATTCCATCATGTATGGATGATATAGGAAGTATTAGGCTGTTGGACTGCATATTATCCTAAAAAAGCTCTTTCCTCTCTCCTCCAGGGCCCATGGAGGAGGAGGGATTACATTGGCTTTGGAGAATACGAGCCTTTGGGTTTATTTAGTTGCCCCCGTAGCCAATTTAAGACAATACTGACATGAAGACAGTGTCTCTCTTGCATTGAAACCAGCCAGCAAAAATAATTGCTGGAACATGGTGACAATTTTCTGTGAGACACTGATGTGAATGATCATTTCACTTATTCCTGTTATAAATGGGATAATGTTTATTAATTCTGATTTGTCATTAAACGGCTCCACAGAGCATGGATTTTTCCATTGTCAGCCCTACGCTGTCTGCAAAAATCAGCCTTTATCTGTGAAGTCTCTCAATTAAATAACAGTATTATGAATACTCTTGATCCATGCCTAGGTGGGAGGATCCATGCCATTGTGCATACAGCTTTTCTGCCTCATTACCAGCTCTTCTTGTTTAGCTAACTTGTTTGCCCGATCAGATGATAAGCGCTAATCCCTTCTCTGTTCTGTGACATGATGCTGTGTCGGATGGCAGCGCAGCCGATAGGAGAGTTTTTCTCCTTAAATACTCTCCTTAAGAATGGGAAGGGCGAGGAGTCTGTTAATCCCCTTTGAATCCTTTATGGCTGTGGACTTACAGGATTTGTCAAATCCTGCCTATTAGATTGTAAACTCTTTTGGCACAGGGTTCATGTCTGGTAAATGGGGCACCCTTTCTTCCTGTCCCAGCAGAGATAATGTGGGAGAGAAGGGCTTTCCTTTTGGTGCAAGACTTAGACTGCTGGACTGAGCTTAATTCATGCTCTGTCACAGTAACCTTATGCAAAACAAATCCTTCAGTGTCCACTCCCCCCCGTGTGAAATACTGGCGTTTTAAAGACCAGGCAACAGGTGAAAAGCCTGGTTACAACCCTTTTCTCATCCTTCCAGGACCTGTTTCTTATTCAGTTTGTAACAGAGACTTGCTGGGAGATGTATCCAGATGGAAGACTTGAGGCATGGTGGCATCTCGAAGTATTTCATTTTAGGACTTTAAAAGGCTCACTCGGGATTGAGAAACTTAGAGGAGCTACCATGGGTAAATCATGGGTAACCCTTTAGGGTAGAGCCTGACTCTGAAATGTTTCCCTGCCAAAATTCCCCAAGGTGCTGTAACAGGGACAGTCACTGAAGCAAGATCCGAGGTAAGGATACACACAGTTATGCTTCAGGAGACTTAAGCAGGCTAAAAGATTTGGGGAATGGATTTTTCCAACCTACCCCTCTTTGTCCGACCATCTGCCTGTGTTGTTTGTTCGTTGACAAAATCCCCTTTCTTCCTGAAAACCTCTGGCTCGGTAGCTTCTTATATTGCTTGGGAGCTGTGGCAATACCAAGGGCACCACCCAGACTCCTGAGCAGTAGACGAGTGACCAGGAGGCTCTGGTGAGTTTTACACCAGGTCTCATGACTCTCTCTTGTCTTACTGGGTTTTGAAGAGAGTCTGTTATTACCTGTCCATGCTTTTGGCATTGCTGCTGTTGCAAATTTGTTGTCTGCTGCCAAGAGCAGAGTCTTCTTCCTAGGCATCTGGATGATTATTGGGCTTGCTTTATCCTTTTAAAGGATGCACATTGGTGCAGCACTGTCCTTTGGTCCTAGGAGTTGTGCATTCTTGTGTTTTACTGGAGATGGTCCTTCTCAGCTTGTGGTTTATCACAAAAGACAAGCTTCTGGCCTTTCTGGAGAAGTCAAACTGAATTACGAAAGTCTATCAGTTGCAGCCCCTGGAGTATAAAATCACTTTGATATGTACCACAAAAATGGAAGAGAATGGGAATTAAAAGCTAAAATTTGCAAAAGGCAGTTGTGAGGTATTAGGAACTGGGGCAAATTTTCAAAAGATTGTGCTATTATTTTCTAGGAGAAATGAGAAATAGGGTAGACACATCTTAAATAAAAAAATAGCCTAACACTCGAAGGAGAATAAACACTTAAATCTTCCTTCACGGATTCCACGGAAGTGAAAGTTTTAAGATGCATTTGAAAATGCTAGCTGCTTCATTTGGTGACCATGTATAGAAATAGTGGCATGCATCTCTCAGTGCCTGCTTGTACGCCACATGCTGTGGGATCCCAAGTCCCAAACTTTTAATGAGAAAAGTTGGTGATGAATGTCAGTAGATTTTCTGGATGGGTGGGAACTCAGGGATTATTCAGGGATTGTTTTATATCCAACTTATATTTAAGGCATAGACATTCCTTTCTCCATCCAGGTTCTTTTATTGTATCATCTCCTGAGTTCTGGGAAGGGCCTCTGACACTTTCTTAGACAGTAAAAATCAATTCTTTGGGATATGGTTTAAATGATGTTTGAACAGAATGGGCAATAGAGGTAGGAAAATGAATGCAATCCTTCCCTTTGGTTTAATGCTTTCTGGGAATAAATCCATGAAGTCTAAGAAAGGCTCTGTCACTACCAATAGTTATCTGATTTAAGGTTTCAACAGTGTGTTTGGTGTTATACAGACTTAAGTGGAAAATGACTCTCAATTTATTGAGGCTCCTACTGTGGTGTCTTTATTTAGGGGCAGCTTCTGTCATTCCAATAAAAAATTATGGAGTGCTTTAATCTGCTAAGAGGTATGCCGAGATACCAGTGGGATTGTCTGAACATTGATCTTCTTGCAAGCTGTATTACTAAATCAACAGAGCTAGCAAAGGCTGTAGTCATCTCTGAATCACATAATTCAAGGTGTGGTATTTAAAAAAAAATAATTGGATGCCTTGGCTTCCACTGATGTGGTGAGTTCGGTAGGAACACTCGAAGTACTAAAAAACTGTAACTTTTAAAATATGTAACTTTTAAAATGCTTTCAACAATTCTCAAAACCTGAATGTTTAAAATTATGACTTAAATATTTTTAAAAATTTGTATATGAGAAGTTATAAAAAAAATAATGCACTCAGACTGCTTTCTGCCAAAAAAAAAGAAAAAAACAGGTAAGCTAGAACATTTCTGGCAATATCCTTGCTAGGCGATTGCATCAGGAAATGCTGAAATCACAGACCAGAAGCCACTGACCTCTGATTGCCAGGCAGCAGTCTGAATTAAATGGGTACCTGCAAGTACTGGTGCATTCCCCAGTATACGAGTGCTGATACTGGGACCAGCACAGAGTCTGGTCTATGTCTGCAGAAGAAAGGGATGCTAAGCAGTGCCCATGCGTTGTCCTGGGCCAGGCGGGAGGCGAGGGCAGACGTTGTCCAAGCAGTAATCATGGGAGGCTCCGCGGTAGGGATAGCCCTGCGTTACCACCCTTCTCTTCTGCATTTGTGGTGACTGTGAGGCTACTTTGGTCCCTGGGAGGGGTAGAGTAGATCCCGAGTTCTGCCCACATCCTGCCAGTCCCTGCCTGTTTACTTGCAGGGCTGTAAGCCTGCACGAAAGGGATTCCTCTGCCGCAGGACAGAGCTCAGATATAAGGTAGGTCTTAATGTGGCTGGGAGCCATGTGGTGGGAAAAATACTTTTCCCTCCTCTCATTCTTTTCCTAAGATGAGAAATGAGATAATATAATCCAGTCCTAGATGAAATCTTTGCATTACCCCTAGAAATGTTCCCTTCGCTATGAGATTCACACTATGCAAAGCCAATGCTCCTATTTATAACTTGTGGTTGAAGAGAAGTCTCTCATCAAGTAGAAGAGTCATCTTAGAGTAACTGTTGAATGGATTTAAATGCTTTGGTAACATTTATTTTAAGAACTTGTCCTCTGCAGAAAGGTGGGTCAGCCTCAGCATCAGGGTCTCTGCGGCTTTATTCATACTTTGCACTTGTGCCATTCCACTGGGGCTTGGGGTTTTTGTGTTGTTGGGTTTGTTTTTGGTTTTTCTTTTTGATTTACACTAATAAATAACGTTGCAGCTGCACATCAGGATGGAGACAGGCTCTGAGGTACCACAGATTTGCTGCTAGGAAAAAAATAATTGATTCCTGCTATTTGGAATCTGATGAAGCTGCCATATGTTAAGGTTGAGTACTTAGCCTGCACTTGCATGATCTTTCCAATAACTCATGTTCCTTTGAAGTTGTTTCATTGCCCTGACTTTTCTGTTCTTCAGTTGTTGCCAGTGAAACTGAGTCCTCCTGGTGTAATTCATAGGCAGGAGGCATAAAGCTGACTCTCTTGTACATTGGTATGTTGTGAAGAAATCTTTTTGCCTCTAGGATGTTATTAGGAACAAGAAGACAACTTGTGAATATTTTCCATGTATCATAATGCTTTAATATATTGGAATGTTGAATAGCATTGGTGATAACATCACAGCAACGTGTGACAGGAGAATTAGCGTTTCTGTTACATTGAATTGCAGCTATCTTTGTTCTAGCTGAAGGTGGACATCAAAAAGTCTTGATGCTGAAACCTGTGTTACAGCTTTTAATGTTGGGTTTTGTCTTTTAATGCTTTCAACCTTAGAGGGACTTCGCCTATGAAGTGCAGAAAAACAGGGAAAGCACCGATCTCATGGCTATCCAGTGGCATTTCTGTGGATATAACTGAATACTTTCTAAAAGTAATAGACTAGCTTTTATAAAAAGCATCCCAAAGCAAAGCTGCTAGAAGAAATCTAGTAGTATGCTATGAGGGATGTTTTTGTGGGGTTTGTTTTGTTTTTCATGGTGAACTCTTCATAATTAGTGAATTCATGGGCAAGTTAGACAAGCTGCTCCATGCGAATAAATGAATCGATACGTCAAACTAATGTAGTGGTGTGGAAAAGCAAGAAGGAGTGAGTGTCAGTGAGAAGAGACTTGGGGGATTGGTGTGAGAGCAGGTATGATTTGCAATTTGCTCTGACAAACATTTTTCCACAGACTTCAGCAGTGGAAGGTCTGTGTGAAGACTGAAGACCTTGCGTTATGCTTTCAATCTTTTCTCTGTTTCATACACTTCAGAGGGAAATAAAATCCTGTCTTCTCAAAGGGGAGACCAAATGAGAAGTGCTAGCGTACTTCTCTCTCAGACTCGAGAGTCAAAAATATTGTTCATGCAGATGGGTGGGAAGTCCCTTTCAGCAGATAATGTCAAACACGGCTATTGTACTGTATGATGCCAATGATATAGAGAAGGCCGTGCCATGGAAAGGCATAATTTATGTAAGGCGAACTAACTAGAGTGTCTCTCCAAGGCTTTCTTATCCCAAGTAGTGTTCAAGTTTTGCTGCTTTATGGGACTTGCTAGTAAATAAATGTGGGAAGACCAGAATTCTGATACAGCAAATATTTCTCCAGATCTAACAATTTAGAGTTCTTAAAGATTCTTTCTTTTCCCATCCCCTTTATAGTGTTTTGGGACTTACATCAGTTGTTGCTTTAAGCGTAATTCTCCTCGGATGTCTGATTTGCCTGAGAGATGTGAGTGTTTGTGCCGGCATGGCGTTCCACTGGAAATGAAAGCCACAGTTCAGCAGTTTAGATTTAAGCCTGATGAATTTTGGAGAGAAAATTCCTTCCCCGAATTTGGGAGTCACCCCAGCAACTCACATGCCATGCATGCCAAGTGGAAGTGGAAGGGTGGAAGCTGAATGGAGAGCAGGATCGCACCGAAAGGCCTGCAAGTTAGATAGGTAAATAATGGCTGAAAAATGTACTTTCTTAAGTAGCTTTAAAAAATGTTTTCTAGTAAAAATACAGTGAATGCAGTTGCTATAGCTACCAGCAGGGTTTTATGGAGAACTTCTTGGGGTACTTACTGTTTAGTTGTACACAAATGCATAGTTTTTCTTAGTCTGAGGATTAGCATCACCTTGTGTTTGGATGCTCTCCTAAAGCATTTAAGTTGCCACTGGTAAGCAGCAGAACTGTTTAGTTTCTGGTGAGAGCAGAAAAGGTGAGGTGCTGTGTTGATCTTGATAATTCTTTTTCTTTTTTCTCTTTATCACACGAGTGAAACATCGCTAATGTAGCTGAGCTAGGATGCTTTTTCATTTCTTATTTGTTTGTCTGTTTGGGGTTCTTTTTAGGCTACGGAATAGCTAATAACATTGTTTCCTGTTTACCCTGGTAGGGGAAAAATTCAAATTCTTTAATTATTAACCACCATCCTAGCAACTCATTCTGGGCCTAGAAACCAGGGAAAGGTTTCAGATTAAAACATGACACTGCAAACAGAAGATGAATGCGTTCCTTCTAGAGATCAAGTACATCAGGCAATGGTAACTGAGCACTTGAAAAACTTTCTAGTTCTGGTGCGGGAATATTCCATCTCATAAATCAAGACTGATGGCTCTCTAGGGCAGGAAAAGTACTGAAACTTTTGTACAAGATATAGATGAGATACTGGTATCATTAAGAATAATTTTGGACTTCTGTTGGCCAGGAATTCAGACCGTACATAGCCGCCACTTTCATCTGCAATAATCTATAAATGAGAGTTGTTCCCTGAACACATCAACATGAATATAAAAAAATTTCATACGTTAAATTAGGTCTTATATCTATCCATGGAAAACAAGAGTTTTATAACACCTGTTTTTATCTAACAAAGAATAGGCTGTCAGTCTTGCTAACAGAGACCAAACAGCAAAACAATCCTGTCATTTTTTTTTTTAATTGGCAACAGATAGATTAAAAGAGTTACTCTTCAGAGACCAATTGTGTTTGAAATATTTGCTTATCTGTATGGGGGTAAATTCATGTGCATCTCTGCCCGTCATGGTGGTGCATTAGTCCTTTGGCATTTTCCTTGGCATCAGAAGAAAAGCAAAGAAAAGTACCTGCTTGCTGCTCAGTGGAAAATCTAGCGACAGAAAAGGTGTAGAAAAGGCCAAGGTACTCGGTGCCTTTTTGTAACTTTATTTTACTGGTGAGGACTTTCTTCAGGCCTCCAGTTTCCTGAGCCCACTTCCAGAGTCAGTGAGAGCAAAGCATTACCTCCTGCCATTTAAGACAGTTGAACATTGGGTCTGGCTTCATCCAATTTGGTTCTTGGAAACAGAAAACTCAGACTGAAGTTTAACCCTTTAGGCAATCCAAGATTCCATGAATACCCCATGGTTTTAGTTCCCATATCCATTATAATTCACCCAGAAACCGGTCTAAATCCTGCACAGGATGTTCTTAAACTCTCTTCATGTAAACTAGTATAAAAATGAAAAAATACATTGCTTTTCCCAGCTCCATTTTGGTCCTTCTACCCAAACCTGCTTTTCTAAGACAATTTCATCATTCGGAAAGGGGTATCTGTTTAGAAATCTAGATGTGCTTCTTCTGTTCCCCATTAGACAAAGACTTTACACTCAAGCCTTTTCACCCCCTGCCTCTGAGCTTGCTAAAGTTTCCTATCATTACCATCTGTTAGCCATTGCTGCTTTTGTCTGACTTTCTTATGTCACCTTGACCAGATAGACATCTGTTGAAATATCAGTATCTGTTGAAATATCAATATCTAAATCTTAGCCATTTGTCTAGGTTCTTTTTATTGCGTCTGGGGAAAATAAACACTTCTTGTGAGTAGTTCATTTATTTTACTCATCCTCCTTAGAAAGAGATAAAATCAATCTGGCTATGGATTTTTTTTTATCTTTTTTTTTTTTGTTGTTCTCCGTGAACTGGAAAGGGGACCCATCCTGAGGAGCTCAAGTATAAAACCACACACATTAGTTAGACAGCTACAACCTAAACTTAAATGACATAAATCCCAGACAAAGCTCTGCAATGTCTTAGGAAATAGCCTAGTGTGAAACAGTATCTTAAATTCATCTTTAAAGTCCAGAAAGGCACAGATGTAATTTGACTTAAGTTCTAGCGCTGCTGTCGAAACGAGTATCTCTCTTCCATTTTGTTGTGGTTTAATCCTAGCCAGCAACTAAGCCTAGAAAGGCACAGATGTAATTTGACTTAAGTTCTAACGCTGCTGTCTAAACGAGTATCTCTCTTCCATCTCAGCCCCATACAGCTGCTAGCTCACTCCTCTGTCCCCACCCCAGTGGGATGAGGGGGAGAGTCTGAAGAGTAAAAGAGATAAAACTCATGGGTTGAGATAAGAACAGTTTAATAACTGAAATAAAATAAAGTAAAATAGTAGTAGTAGTAGTAGTAATAATAATAATAGTCAGAAGTGACGCATGATGCAATTGCTCACCACCCAACGACTGATGCCCATCCCATCCCTGAGCAGTGGTCACTGTCCCCCAGTTTATATACTGAGCATAGCGTCATATGGCCTGGAATGGCCCTTTGGACAGATGGGGTCAGCTGTCCTGGCGGTGTCCCCTCCCAGCTTCTTGTGCCCCTGGCAGAGCAGGGGAAACTGAAAAGTCCTTGACTGGTGTAAGCCCTGCTCAGCAACAACTAAACCATCAGTGTGTTATCAACATTCTTCTCATCCTAAATCCAAACCACAGCACTATGCCAGCTACTAGGAAGAAAATGAACTCTGTCCCAGGCAATACCAGGACACATTTCTACAATTCTTCCATGTCCTTTTTCCTTCACCAAATTTTCCAATTTGCATTTGCTATTATTTTCCTGGTAATGACTGTATGTCCTACCATCTGATTCTGGCACTCTCATTTTCTTTTGTCTCTGTTTTCAAATAAATACTGCTTTCCTGATGTCATCACACAGCCCTTGGCCATCTACCTGAACAGAGCACGTGGATAAAGACATAGTATCATAAAAGACCTATACCTAAAGATCAATACCCTGTTCCTGAGATGACAATTCAGTCTGCCAGGTTGTCACCAGTTCTGGAAGTAATGGGAACTTCGAAAATTTTTGAGTCCTTATCCATTTGAAAATATCTTCCCTCCAACTATCAGATAACATCCTTGATATCTACTATTGCCTACCCAAGAGCTATCTCTTCCCTTAAGGTACAAATTCAGGATAGTACATATGAAGAGGTAAAGGAAGGGGAATTAAGTATGTTTTAAGTTTCAGGTCTTTTTGAGACAGCTTGGTATCACACTTCTTCCTACAGTTAATTACAAAAATTTGAGATATGAAAAAATGAGAATATTAGGAAGACCTGAGTTTGATGTTGTTCCATGTTTCATCCATGTGATGGCTTATACTCCTTTATTTCCTTCACAGCTTTCTCCCTTTCTGCTTTCTCTTCCCTACAACAGAGTAACTGCTGAGACTTGCAGGGAACTGTTAAAAGGAGGGAAGCAGAGTGGAGGGGATGGGGTGGGGTGCGAGTTGAGATGGTTCAAAACCCTTCCAGCCAATGTCAGGATTATTGACCTGACCCTGTCTTAAGCACAGACAGATAGACCCAGATGCTGTGCAGGGGTAGCTGGTAGTGACATTTCTTATCAGCTACTAAGTGATGGGCCTCCTGTGTGTCTCGCTGCCTAGTGTAAGAGCTGTGTATGGGCTGTGGAGCACAACTTTTGGTTTCTTATCCTTTTGATGTGAGTGACAGTGGTGATGAAAGCCCTTCCTGGTAGAAAATAGGGGTAGTTTGCATGCTTTCTCTGGCTACAGGTTTTTTCCTGTTTACAGCTTTCAGATCCTTATTTGCTGTACTTCTTTTAAGTGTCTTCTTCACAAGCTTCCTGTTTTCCATCTTACTGGCGGCCCTGGAAGCAGCAATGGCAAGAGAAGTGACAAGGCAGAACTTTGCTGCAGGTCTTCCGCTGCCAGGATTATAGCAAGATCACAGAAGAATTCACAGGCAGTGATTCCCTGTGTGTTGCATTCAGAGTAAAGTGTGTTTTATCTCAGTCTCAGACTTAGGATCTCTGTGACACTGGATAAACTCTGCTTCTGCTTGACTCCTGTGTGCTCCCTTGACCTGCTAGTCCCATATTGATGGTGGCCACAGTGCTGGGCAGAGATGGAGGAGATGTCAAGGATATGCTATCCAACTTGTCTTCACTCAAAGCTGGTGCTGCATTAAGGCTGTGTTTCTTATTTCTCTTATTTCTCTTATTTTGAAGGAGTCTATGTTGATGGTGAAGACATCCACAATGTAGACCTCTATGGTTGTGATGAGTCCTCCTCTCTCTTCCTAGCTGCAGATCCTTTCATGGGAGAGAGAAGCGTTTGAGGTTAGAGCCAAAAAAGACTTGAGGCACTCGCTTCCAAGATTTTCGGTCTCAAATCCTCCATACAACCTCCTCACTCTGCGGACACCTAAACTAGTTAAGTTATCTAACTTTAGAGCTCTGTTGTTGGGTCTTCCCAGAATTGCTTCTGCCTTAAGCGATTTGAGTTATGCAGTTATGAGAAGTAAAAGCAGCAATCCTACGTGGGTTCCAGTCCCACTCTGTGTTTCAGGTTAGTTCCCAAAATGCTTTGCTGATGTGCTGCAAAGTCAACTAACTGTGAATTGCTTTCTACTCCGGCACCCTGCTGCAATAAGGAGGCAAAGAATGGCCTTTTTCTAAAATATCTGGTGGGAAAGGATTGCTTTCAAGCTGCCTCCATCCATTCAGCTGTCTTTTTTTCTTTCTTGTGTTTTAAAAGAGAAGTGGCAATGCTTGTTCTTAGTAGGCAGGAGCATGGAGATACTCAGCTTGGGTGGATTTCAGGCAGTGGATACTCCACAGGGGACAATGCCTCCTGCAAGTGCTGGGTAAAAAGGGAAAGCTTCAGAAAGGGGCAAGGCTGAGGATGTAACCCTGTTGCCTACGCCTCCCCAAGTAACAATAGGTATCTCTTGTTTTCATGGCCTTTCTTCACAGGTCTTTCACTTTTGTTGGTGTGTTGGTGTCCACGGTAGAGTTCTGGGTTTCATTACAAAGGGCAAGACCATGGAAATTAGACCATGGAAAAGCTTTGCAATACTGAATGTCTTAATCAAATGTAGTCATTATTTCTGAACAGAATTTCATGACATTAGACGGCCATCAACTTGTTGGAACATGTGCAGGAGAAATTCACCACATAGTGCAAGTAGGAGGCGTTGATGTTCCTGTATTTGGGAAATTTTCTGTCATCTGGGCAGTTCAACAGAAGTGTTGGGGAAGTGATGGGTGAGTGCATGGTATGTTTCAAATTAGCATAGCCCTGTTAATAACCCTGAGAGTGAGAGACAATTGGTATGAGCTCATTTCTGGAGCTTGTAGGTATTCTGGTAGTCCTTATCCAGGCTATTATCATAAGGCATAGGACAAGGAATCCAAAGCAATTCTTCCTTGCATTGGCCCCAGTAGGAGTTCTGGGAAATGTGTTCACCAGGCTCCTCTTTGTTAAAAAGTATGTTGCCTATTTTCCAAACAGATTTAGGCTGTTACCCCATCCCTATGCCTTGCTCCAGCTCTGCTAGCTGACTATATAAAGCCATGACATATGGGTCTTTTTACTGACATAATCCTCTACTGTACTAAAAAAGAAAATATTAAGTTTCATTCCAAGAGCTGGAAGAACTTCCATGAGGATATAAAAAGCAGGAAATGGGCCCTGTAAGAGTAGAGCACTCTCATATTGAATAGCCTCGAGGGGCTCAGTGTTAAAGGCTTCTTCCTAATAGTTAATGTGGGCTGGGACAGCTCTGCCTCTGCTTGAGAGGAAATGGGATTTGTGGGACTTTCCCCATACAGGTTATAGGGCTTAGGCCACAGGACCGGTGTTCTCTGGCCCTGTAATAAATCAACGTGCTCTGCACATAAAGCAATAAGGACAGTCTGAACATTCTATATAGTATTGGGGACAAATCTCAGGATTTTCCACTGCACAGCAAACTATTTCTACAGTTTGAACTGTTTGCTTCCTCCATGGACACCATTTTGATCTTTGTCTTGCTTACATCACTCCTTGTTAATCTGGACATCCTGCACCCAGCAGTGGCTGTTAATTTAAATGTATGAACTGGGTTCCTCTTCCCATGAAGGCCAGTGTATAATGTTATCTATTACCCTAAGTAGCCAGTGTACCTTGTGTTACATGCAGGTTTAGACTTTCTATGAGATGTGTATGCTGCAAACCCTGCTTTGGTGACAACATGACAGACATTTCAGAGTCATATTAAGTTTAAAAAAAGTAGGCAAGGGAGTATGGACAAAGTTTTCTAACTTAGCCAGGGTGCGATGGAGTCATTATCGGGATGGGTGAGCTCTGCAGCTGCTACTGAGCCATGTAGTTTGGAGTGTGTGTTCCCCCTTGGTAAGGCCATCACTCATAAATCATTATGTATCTAATAATTTCATTGTATTAATATCTGCAGGATTCAAATACATTTGTGCCCCAATGGAAGAGCCACTGCAGAGGCATAATAGGTACTAACGTGCTGTGTAAATGAGTTGCAATCTATGTGGCTCAAATTAGGTATTTGGGGATATTTCAGGGGAGGAAAGGATAGCTCCCAAATAAGATTATGACAAGTTAACTGACCTCTGAGTTCTGTTCTGTTCCTAATTCCCTGGTCCATGCTAAAGAGGATCAGGCTAGTGCTTTCTAAAGAAAAGTAAGTAAAAATTAAGGGGAAAAAAATGGATCCAAACAAAATGCAGCACTGAGAGGCTACTTTACTGTAAAGAAAAACGCATCTAGAAGTATTGAACCGATGCTTCAGGTTCAAGTTCAAGATATTCTTCCTGGTTTTGCAAGCTAGTAAATAAACCTGGGGAAAGAAGCTGTCAGTGCAAGTGCTACAGGTGCTGGCGCCTGCTTCTTGGGGAAACCCTGCTTTCCAGGCATTGTTTTCCCTAATCAGATAGGCAAAGCTTCCCCTTATCAATCTCTCCTAATCCCTTGGACCCCACATACTCTCTGAGATGCTTTCTGTGAGTCTTTTCCTTGAAAATTATTTCAGTCAGATTAACTAAGATGCTTGCGGAATAGTGTTTTATACAGAGCCAACATTTGCGATGTAGAATTTCTTTTGAAATTCAAACTCCTTATTAGCTGAAGTGAGACAGGGTCACCACTTGGCAAGTCAATAAACACATGTGTTCATATGGGGCAGTATGGATTATCCTCACAGACGGGTTGATGATGTCAAAGCCAAAGAACTGCTGGGTGTAACTTTCTCAAACATTGCTTAACAATGTGCTTTTTCCTCACTAGCAAGGGATGTGGCTTGTTTCTAGCTCCTGGTAAGTTATGTTGGGAGACAGGGACAGTTGCACTCTGGCCTGCCCTTAACACTTGTGTTAGCGTGTTTGCCAGATCTAAAAGGTTTGGAACATCATTTTGTGGCATCTGTTCTCCTGAGCATAGCAGCTGGGGCACTGAAGAATGGAGTGCACCCTATGTCTTGTCCCATCAGGGAGCTGGGATGTAGACACAGCATGCCACTGGTCCCACCATGTGAGTGCAGCCTATTTATAGGAGAGGTAACAAAATTAATTTGGCAATGGCGGTGTGGATTTGGTAGTACTCTAACCACAGACTGTAGGATTTGGGAGATTCTATCATAGGGACTTCTTATTGCAGGTTGGGTTTGGGTTTTCTTAGCCAATCAGTAGAAAGATTTCTAAGCTTGACATGCAAGAGTACAATTTAAATCTGGAGTTAATTCCTCTGGACAATTCACTGGAAAGTTACACTTGGGGGTATTGCATCAAGGTTTTAGACTGCAGACACTGCGTGGCTGCAGCAGGCAAAAATATATTGCGAAGTCCTTGTCTAGCACTTAGGGTATTTTAGAATTGCAGTGATTTGGCAGGCAACCAGTAAGGGCTTGTTTTAAAATGTCTGTGGTAGATGCGTTTACAAAGGGGTCAGTTTGAGGGATGCATGATCCAAGCATAGGTTAAGGAGTCAGGAGTGGCTGAATTCTAATTCTGACCTTCTCTCAGGTTTCCTTGTGCATGAACGTGCAACACCACAGAGGTTAGAAGAATGTTTCTAAGGCTGCAAAGTGGAGCTTGCAGAAATTAGGAAATGCCCATGCTGAATTAATCCAGACCCCTTGGAATACACTTTATGGCCTTCTAAGACTCTTGGTTATGCTCCTCTGTATGATAATTTTTCCCATTTGATTCCTGTCTTGTTCTGTCTCCTGGACAGATATCTGTCACTTAGGAAACAGCTATTTATTATTTTTTCCCTCCAAAGTGTTCAGTATGGACTTTATTTCTTGCACAATCAAACTTATTTCCAATTGCAGCCATATTAATCATTCATGGGCCCTGGTAGTTCCAGCACCAAGTACTTCAGGGCAGTAATAGAGTTCAGCTAAGGCAAAAAAATTGATGGGTTTGAATGGTCTGCTGATCTTTCCCACCATCCTATTTCACCTCCTATAAAGCTGACAGATCGCTTTGGCTAGCATTCATGCCAACCATCTCTCTGCGTCTGATTGGTTTTTTAGGGATTGGGGTAGAAGTTGCTTTTGAGATGTGATACTGCAAAAGAAGAGAAGAAATTTCTCAGCCCCTGCAGCCTTACTGGCACTTAGAGCAGATGCTGGAGAGCTGTTCGATAGCAGGGTACGTGAATGTCCCCATCCAACATGCTATGGAGGTGCTGACAGTCTCCTCCTTGATTTCAGCAGACTTTGGATCAGTTGTAGTTGAACAAAGTACCTCAGGAACAACTCTGGTGTTAGCGGAGAATTTTCTGCTCTATTATTCACATGGGTTTTGAAATAATGCCCACTGAAATCAATGGCCCTCTTTTCATTAACTACAGTTGGCTTTGGATTAGGCCTGGGAAGATGCATATCTTCCAGAAATGCCATTGGATGATTTTTTTAAAAAGCATGGAACAAAGATATATGACCGCATGGGATGATCAGGGGAAAGAATGTCCCATCTCTCTTTTATACGGTTGGCTTCCTGCTCATATCAGCAATAATTTAGATAATTAAATTGCTTAGTTCAGTAGTTGGAAGAGGCACGATCAACAAGCTGACTCTACCAAGATGTCAGATGTATTAGTGTTCTGGGGTTTTTTTTGGTGTTCTTTTTTTGTGTGTGTGTGTGAAAAGCTGTATAATTGGACACTGTCTTTTCCACCTCAGGCTAACCTCTTCTTCAGAGGAGCATACCAAAGACATTTAAAATCACATTATGAATGCCAGCATAGTTAGAACATTTATATGGCATACGGTGATGTTCAGTGGCAGCAGAGAAGTGGATGAAATTAAGCACAATAATAGTTTCAGCCCCCCTTGAATTTAACAGTAAGATGAGCAGTTCAGCGGTATAATTTAGTAAAACGTAAGTAAAAGCTCAGATATATTAATGAGCAGACTAAAGTCCATAACTGGACATGCTTTTTACATTCAGCCTTGAATCACTGATTTTGTACCCTCCCTGTAGGGTCTTTGCACTTCCGCTCGCATGAGGTAGAAGCAGTTTTATTAAGTCGCGCTACTGAAATGCTCATCTTACTATTGACTCCAGTTCTGTTGTGTTTTGTTTCATGAATATTTGCGACTGAATTGCTCCTTTGAAGGATGAAAGAGATCACAGAAAGTGTTCTGGTTTTTTCCACCTCTAACTCATGTGGTTTTTGCTCTTGGCGACATCTCTCAAACCAGGACAGAAGAGCAGTCTCGGGAGAGGCTGAGATAGGGAATATCCAGTGCTTGTGCTTAAATTGCTTCTCCTAGAAATGCTGTGAAGTTTTCTTCTCTGCCACATTCTTTGCATATGCCCTTTCTTTTCCCTTTGTTTTTTCAAGATGTCATTTCTAAACAAACAGTTTTGCTTCTGTTTCCTCCTTGTCCCCTGAATTACAATGAAGCAACAGCATTATCTGAGAAGCAGGGTTAGAACAAAATCACTGTCTGCCCCTTCAGGATCAGGCTCTGGCAGGACAAAGACAGAGAGAGCAGGATAGAAAACACCATTGTCTTATTTGCAATGGACAGGGCTTTAATTTCCTAAATACACTGATGTCAGTTTATTCTTTGGCTTTGGTTCAATCAGGAATAAAACCCATGATAAAATGCAGCCCAGCTATGCGGTTCCGTTCTGGATATAGATGTGATTCTTTGGAAAGCAGAGCCCTAGCTCTGTTCCCAGCCTCAAGGGATAAAGCTCAGGATAAAGCTTAGGAAGACAAAGCAGCATCCCTTAAAATGCAGGAGTGCAAAGGGAGCCCAACAGTGCGCAAAATATTAAAATACATTTGAGATGAGAAGGCCTGGTTGTCCTTCAACTTTTTTTTTTTAATGCTGCTTTTTATAAGCGTACATTTCCCAAAGCGTGTTTACTTATTGTTCAAAAGTAGAGAGGCCTTACCATGGGTGCTCACTGACCTAACACTCTATACCACCCTCCCCGAAAAAGCCATACTGAAGCCCAAGGTTATATAGAGCTCGTGTCTATCTTCTGCATATTGTTTGTTCAGCTGTGAGGCAGTATGAATAGCTTAGTACCATGCCTGTATTTTAAGTGTAGAGAGCTCACTTTAATATTTACCAGCATACTTTTCAGCCTGGATGCCATTCCCACATCATGTTTGCATGTAGCCAGAATTATTCACCTCTTCTTTTCCCACTGAACTATTAAAAACAGGGCCTCAGACACAGAGTCCGCGGTTGGGTAATAAACTCGGACGTGATAGGTTTTGTCAGTTCTTTTTGCAATATCACTTAATACAACTAAAATGTGTCACAAGGGAGTTACAAAGTGATGTTTGGGAGATAAAAAGAAAAAAGGAGGTATTTTGAAAGGATGTACATTGACTTAGGCCACTTTGAGGAAAATTATTCCCATATGATAGGCTGAACTAAAAATAATAGTAATAAAAAAATCCATATTGGCCATTTGGAAATAGTGTAAACTAAACTGAATTTCTTATTCTTGGATCACTCTGAAGCCTAAACTGTCCCACTTTTGGTTCCTTTTTGACCCTTTCTCCTGAAAGCGGAAATAAATGTGGATCAGCTGCTGTAATCTTAGACTGGGCTCAGTCTCACAGTGACAGACTGAGGTGGGAAAGAAACCAGTGTGGAAAAGCCATCACTAAAAATGCTTTATCTCCAACCTTTCCTCTAATACCCCTGAAGACTTCCTTGCCATGGTATGAGTCCTGTTGATGTGAATGGGGCAATTTTCTCTCACTGGTATACCCGTACATAAAATAGTTGCAAGTTAAGAGGCTTGGTTCAATTCTTCATGCTATAAAAATGGATAAAATTATGTATTTTGGCCTGAATGCAAGAATAATATTGAACCACAAATGTATATTAAAGCCACCACAGTTTATGATTATAGATTTTAAGCAGCTGTTCTGATTTGGTTCGGTGTTTTTCCCCCACTATTTTTAGCCTAAATGACTGTTCTGAGACACCTTTCAGCATTCATAATGCAGCAATGAGCTCTTGAAGTGTTTTGGCAAAGACTGGAGAGGAATGATGCCTTAGAGACGCAGCTCTCAGACCTGGGCATGTAGGCCTGTACCAAGTGAGCCACGTCCACCAAGCTCCCCGTCACGCCGCCTCTGCTGCCTGTCAAGCCAGCGTCGGTCCATCCTGCCGCCGTTCTGCTGACTGACACCAGCTGGTGCTCTGCTCCTTTTATCCTGGCCTCGTGTGGGTTAGCAGCTGGCAAAGACTGTTTTTAATAATGTATTTATAAAACTTCGCCGCCGTGCAAGCCCAGACACAGAGGAAGGACGTTTTGAGCTCTCAGCACTGGAAGTGCAGAAGACCACGTGGCAGATCTTGTTTCCCATCCCTCGCTGCCGCCGCTAACGTGCTCCCCAATCACCGGTGTCAGAAAACAATGTTTCCTAAAAAATATACGGGAGGAAAAACCTTGGGCTGAAGGCTCCCATAGCTATTTTAAGTAATGCTTGTCTTGATCCCTCTGCAGGCGGCTGCCTGATCGGTATTTCAGTAATGTCCTTATTCAAAAGGAAATTCTAACTACTGTAGGGCACGGTGATATTTTCATGCCCTTTTTACCCTGCAACCTTTTCCAGCTCGCTCAAACCTGAGCACCTCGCTGTCTCGTAGGGACACCGTCTGGCTGAGGTGTAAACTACAGCACCTGCTTGTGCCCTTTGGATTTAGGGATGGTACTTGAATAAGCATGCTTTTTTTTTTTTTTTTAATTATTTCTTGCATTTATGTTCCACTGCTGGCAGATAGTTCCAAATTTTATTTGCAGGGTGCAGGGTTTATTAGATATATTGCTTTTCTCCTCATCTGAATACGATATGGACTTTGGAAATTACAGGAGCCTGTATTTTGTCCTGGGAATAAAGGTTTACAGCTACGTCTTGACAACTACATAAGATTTTCCCCTTTATTATTTCCTAAACCAGAATGACGTGCACTTTATTTCTGAGACACGCGTTATAGAGATAGGCCCAACATTTGACTGATCAAGGCTGGGTTTGAGCAAATGCTGACACCACCATTCTTTTTGTCTGCGATCCCCACAGAACCCTGTTGCTTTGAAAAGAAATATCCTAGAAAGCATCATCGACCCTGAAGCAATGATCTAGAACATACAGTGTCTCCTTTGTGCCTCTTTTACCTGGCTATTGACAGCAAGAAGCTGATGTGCATGTTAAAAAAACAGAGAAAGCAGAAATTCCCTAAGAGAATGAAGAAAGAAATCTGTGCATTAAAGAGGAAAAGATAGGTTCAGGAGCTGGGAGAAAGTTTTCCAAAATGATTCCTTAGGCAGTAAGAGCTACAGAGTGGAAACTGTTTTCTCCTGTGTGCGTGTACACGGTAGATAGAACTGCAATGATTTTATGATCTAATAAAAAATAATAAAACAACAGCAATAAGGAAATAATAAAAATTAAGAAAAAAAAAAAAAAAGAGTTGATCTAGTGTTAGAAAACTAGTGTTAGCTAAACTTTTAACAGCCCAGCTGCTTTGCCTGGCTTGTTACGATATTGGCTGACTTGAGTGGCTTCAGTCAGGGTAAACTCAAACCAATGACCTTAAGATGAAGATTATCCACCTGAGCTTTTGCACTCCTTTAAACTAAATGACTGAAAGATGTCTTCTGAAGCTGCTGAGTTTACTCCTATAAAGAAGGACCGAGAGATACAAAGACGTATATGAAAACAGCCACGTATTCTTAGTGTTCATCTTTTCTGAGGCTCAGGAACTGAAAGCAGCAGTGGGTGAAGTGGCAACCGGTTGTGGGTGATTTGCAGTGGTTTGTATCTCAGCTCTGCCTTGTGTATCTCCTAATGATGAATGCGTGGGAGGGCCAGGTCAGGAATGGTTTCCACTCCAGTGCATTGATTGTGTAGTTGGCAGTGGGCTCAATTAAAGTATAATAATCTGGTAATCTCTCTCCTTTTTCCATTCAGGCTGCTGCACACTGAATAGAGCCAGTGAAAGGCTATAGCTTTTGAAAAGTAGGTGAACTCCTGCCTCTTTGTCTGAGCAGTTTGTGTCTCGTCAAGGAAAATGATGGGCAGAAGAGACAGCTCCCCAAAATGTTGCTCCCGTGACTTGCATCACTACTTCTGTTTGACTTTCTATGAAATAACCCTTGCTTTTTATTTTAGGCTGCAGATTGGATTTCTAGCAAGCTTCTCACCACGGCGAAAAGACAAGCTGATGTGAGAAAGGAGATATGGCTCTTACGGGAAGATGCCGCGTGCCCCATCTCCTGGTTCTTCTCACATTCGTGTTCAGCGGGGACAGAATTGAGGCACAAAGAGCAGGTATGCACCGTTCGACTTGCTGCTTCATGCTAAATAACTGCTGGGGCTTTTGCGTGGCCAAGATGCTGTCCTTGCTAGGAGGAAAACAACATAAAACCCAAGTGGGACATTTACGGCTGAAAAGACATAGAATAGACCTTAAGGATGGAGATAGCTCAGGGATCAAGGTTATGATTTACCTAGGGTCTCTGGTTCTGCTGCGTGCTTGGATAGATTGGCTCAGCTACCCAGAGCAAAGGGAGCAGCGTGCAGTTTGCTCTGGATATGCTTCATCTACCTTGCACTGGGGTGGAGAACACTTCTTCCATTGCCTTCAGTGGGTTTCAGATTAGATCTGGTGAATCTTAAGGGTGGATGTCATGAGGATGGAGTCTCTTCTCAGGGGTGCTCAGTGACAGGACAAGGGGCAATGGGCACAAACTGAAGCATAAGAGGTTTCAGATGAATATGAGGAAGAACTTCTTTACCTTGAGGGTGACAGGCTGCCCAGGGGGGCTGTGGAGTCTCCTTCTCTGGCGATATTCAAAGCCCTCCTGGACGATGTCCTGTGCAACCTGCTCTGGGTGAGCCTGCTTTAGCAGGAAGGTTGGACTGAGTGATCTCCTGAGGTCCCTTCCAACCCTTGCTATCTGGCTGGGACTTCCCTAGTCAGCTAAACCAGAGCCAGGGCATTGTTCGTACCAGGCTCTTGGTTCATACTGTCTAGTTGCTAGCATGGTCCCTGGCATGGCTTTTGGCCTGTGCTGGTGAGCACCTGCTCCCAAATGCCACTGAATGCATTAAAGGATGGTGCAGCTGAGGGACTGTTCTAGAGGCAGTCTTGACAAGGACAGGTTTTTTGTGGGGGAGCAGGAAGAGCTGAGTTATGTGAATGATGCTATAGCTCAGGGTCGGAAAACAGTTGCAGACCCACACAGTTTATTGGTATAAAAGCCCAAAGGTACTTTGAGATGGAGGCTTTCTGTCTCTTTTTCTAGGAAAGATGGTATTCTGTAGCACTGGGTAATTTAAAAGGAAAAAAAAAGGATTTTTTAGATGTTCTCTCAGTCTAAGGAATAGCTGCTTTACAGTTTCGTTACATGATCTTTATAAGGCTTTTTGGGTGAAGTTTAATAGGAATAAGTACTTAGTAACAAAGCAAAACAAAACTTCACCTTTTTTTCTGCCCATGGATCAGTCATAGGAAGGATATGGTGGTACCATTCATATATTCATTCTGTGATTATTTTAAATAATTTTGGGCTTATGGTTTGTCTGTGAACTATTTTCAGTGGCAATATTGCAAAACGGTTGACTCAGTGTCTGAGTGGATGAATACAACTCCTGGAATTATGCTTCCAGAGAGTATTCCTGTAATTACAAAACTGAAAGTTCACTTTCTATGAATTATCTCCAATATTCCCTCAACGTGACCTGTTTCTGCCAGTAAACAATATTATTATAGCATTCTTGGAAAACAATCAATTTTGTCCAGCAGTGGACATTACTGTGTTAAAAATGCAGATTAATATTTACTAAAAGCTTTTCTGCAGCATTTCATCTCACTGCCGTCAGGTCTGTAAGCAAAGAATCACTGCCTCTAAGAAAATGATCCTGAAAGACCATCTTTTTCTTCCCTGCACACTGCCTGAATAGGCATTACTTTTTAAGCCTTAACATCCCCCCCCCCTCCTTGTTTTAAGGCTCATTGCCCTTGAACACCAACAGGATTCATTCTGTCTGTTCTGTTTGTTTTTTAATTGCAGTCATCTCACCTGCTGAGAGTCATTAAAATAAGCAACAGGAAGGTCTGTACCTTGTGGGTTTTATACTTAAACCTTTATGTCCTCTGGTTAGTCTCAATTAATATTCTTCAGACTGAATAGATTAATATAATAATGAATTGAGGGGAGAGAGTGGAGGTTTCTTGCTTACCCTTTACTGTTATATATTATACCCTTTATATTCTGCAAAAATCAAGCAGAACTACGCTTGGCAGTCTAGCCGATATACACAGATGTAATGTAACTTACATCTGATAATATAAAATGATATATTCAGTCATCTCCACACTCTGACTACCTTTGAGAGAGTTACTGTGTGTTTCCAGCCAGACCGTTCTTGCTCTGTGGTTAGAGGCAAGTGTCCCCTCACCTACAAAATGCCGTCACAGAGCATATTCTGATGTGGGCAGATTGTTTCCAATGTGATCCCAATCCCATGTCCATAGGT
This sequence comes from Egretta garzetta, assembly GCF_000687185.1. NCBI lineage: Eukaryota > Metazoa > Chordata > Aves > Pelecaniformes > Ardeidae > Egretta > Egretta garzetta. The sequence continues at coordinate 1,332,816 of NW_009259427.1, read as the reverse complement.
TGTTCCCACAGACACTGAAGGAACAGCAGTGCCTGGGTCAGGTCTCTGGGATGTACCCTGCTATGGGAATTAACACAGCAACAGATGATGCTCGTTTTTCATCGTCACTCTCAACGCAGCGGGTGTATATTCAACCACTCTCACGGCCATCGTGCAATACCATGAGCATTGCCCTACAGCGTTATAATGCCTGCCTATAATGCTTTTACACTTATCTGAAGGCAAGTCCTCTTCACGTGGCTGAGCCACCCACATTCTCCTTTCCAGTGCAGTGAGCTGTTCTGGTATTCCTGTCCTCTTCAGGGCAGATGCACAGCCCCAGGTTGATCAAAAGCACTAGAGCTAATTTATGAACCGTAAGGTCAAATCTGGGCATGGAAGAAGACTTTGTGACCTTCCTGTAGGCTCAAATGCTGGAACTCAGTGAGGCAATATGGCAACAGCATCACTCCCCTCACCTTTGGGTGGCAAGATTCCTATTTCTGTTCACTGAGCTGGCAGTCAAGCAAGTGCTTGACTGGATGAACTGTGTATGATACCTCCATGATATTTGGTCTGTTCCAGGGGAAAATATCCTAGTCCTCAGCTAGCATCCACATTGGATGTGCTTTAGCTCTGGTGAGAAGTGCATCAAGGACAGGCTACTTCCTAAGGGATGGGGAGCCAAGATCTGGGGGTCTCCCTGGGCTGGCAGGACAGGGTATCATCAGCCACAGCCTGTCCTACCATCCCCAGCCAGGGAGCAGGGAAGGCTGGGGGATGGCAGCCAGGCTCAGTGGTTAATCCAAATTCCCAGACAAGCTCATCGTGATGAAGTGGGACCAAGATCAAGCCAGGAACATGAGCCAGCAAGTCAAGGTCTGGATGAGGTCTAAAGACAGCAGCCAGGGTCAGCCATTCTTCAGGCAAGTCCATAGAGGTGAGGCAGGTCCAAGGTCTTAGTCGCTGATGGACGTTTAGTTGCTGGGACCTGGCTGGAATTAGTCCAATTGTGGAAACATGCAAACCATACAGTGGAAATGTCACTTTTTAATATATGGAGAGCCAAACTGTCCTCAGTGGGCATACCCTGGAGTTATGTACCCTCACAAATACTTTCCGATTTTCTGATCAAGGGAGGTAGCTTGGTCAGTCCAGGTCACAGCCCAGAGGAGGTTATTAACATGGTCACAGTGGGAACAGTCGGGAGCATCAGGGTCCTGCAGTGAACCAGGAGTCAAGAGAACAGATCTGCTCTCAGTGGGTGTGGGTAGATGTGGGATACCAGTTCAGATCCTGGTAAAGCAGCAGGGTTTAAAGGCAATCGCCAACAGTTTAGGGGACAGATATAACATCTTCAGTTCAGTGGGACATAGAAGAGCCCTGTTACTCTGAGAGAAATAAAGTGGCACAGGCACTGGTATGGACCAGCTCTCTGTCTTGTATCGCGTTGTATGTGCTTTGTTCTCCACATGATTGGTCAGATTGCCTCTTAACCGTTGCTTCAAACAAGCAGTTGTACTTTGTGAGACAACGTGAGACAAGAAGTACTGGAGAAACAATGTTTGGTGGTTGTGACCACAGAGAAACTGACTTTGTAGAGCAGCTTTTAATCTTGAACTCATAATTTGGTTGGGACTATGGTCTATAATAGTGAATTAAATAAACATATGGATATATATACATTTTGTCCAGTGGGGCATTATGTTGCTAAATCTTTGGCCATCTGTGGGACATTTATGAATATATTGCCTCTTGGCTTGCATATATTCTGAAAGAGCTAGAAAACATCTCCTGGGAGGTCTACTTTCTTGGCAAGCGGCTGACAAATATATAACCAGTCTGGCTTCATAAAACAAGAGAGCTGCAATTAAAGTACTTTGCCTTTTGGATTACACAGGCCTCAGGTTACAAATATCATGGCTGGAGCCAAAAGGGCGGTTGTGGGGATAAGTGAACTTTTCCCTTACAAAGCAATTGCCCTTTGTTGTTGAGGAAGCCATCCCCGTATTCAGTGAGTCATCCTTTAGTCGATAGTCAATGGCAGAGAGCCTCAAAATCAAAATAATCTTGTTATAAACTTGCTTCACCAAGATATCAAGCTGAGCAAAAGAACTGCTTCTAGCTAAGCATAAATAAATCATAAGGTTAATGCAAGAGGGAACATGAAAGCTTCACTACTCACGGTCAGGATTGGCGTAGGCAAGGTCAGGGCAGGTCTCTTGATCTGCCAAGGTCATTTTAGAGCACCTCCTGAGCAGAGGCACAGCAATCAAGTTTGAGAAAAATAGCTTCGTATGCATGCAGGTGGTGTAGGTGAGAGATGGAGCAGAGGCAGTTAGTAGTGCAGGAAGAGAAAGGGTTTGCATTTCAAAGCGAAGTATGTGCCGATCTACTGTAGATGTCCTGAAACAGATGAGGTGAATCACAAGGAAGAAAGGCTGAGAATCTGCACTTCTTCTGCGGGATAGAGAGGGGGTTTGCTGCCTCCTCCAAATTGCTCGCTAGAGAGCTTTGCCTAGGGAATGTTTAGTATGCCTGATACTTGTCTTTCAGCTTCCTTTAGTGATATTTTCTGCCACTTTTGCAGGTTGCAAGAATGTTCACTATGACCTCGTCTTCATCTTGGATGCCTCCTCCAGTGTTGGAAAAGAAGATTTTGAGAAAGTTCGGCAGTGGGTGTCTAATTTGGTGGAAACTTTCGAGATTGGTCCAGACAAAACCCGTGTAGGTGTGGTGCGATACAGTGATCGTCCAACCACAGAGTTTGACCTGGGAAAGTACAAAACCCGTGAGGAAATCAAAGAGGCTGCACGAAAAATTAAGTATTACGGGGGTAATACAAACACTGGAGATGCTCTCAGGTACATCAACACCTACAGTTTTTCCAAAGAAGCTGGTGGGAGACTTAGTGATAGAACTGTTAAAAAAGTGGCTATCCTTCTGACTGATGGAAGGAGCCAGGATTATGTCTTGGATCCAGCCACTGCAGCCCATCAGGCTGGGATTAGGATCTTCGCTGTGGGTGTTGGAGAAGCCTTAAAAGAGGAACTTGATGAGATTGCTTCAGAACCCAAGTCTGCTCATGTGTTTCATGTCTCTGATTACAACGCCATCGATAAAATTCGGGGGAAGCTGAGAAGACGCCTCTGTGAAAGTAAGTAGATCTCCCAGTTCTTCTACACAATAAGAATTACAATAGGTTCAGTTAACATATAGGTATGAAAAGCTGTGATTTTTTTGTTTCATGTGTATAATTCTATGCTGATAATTCTTTATTTTAGTGTCTTTCACTATGTTCCACTCTGTAAGAAGTCATTTTACTACCTGCAGTGTGATGAAGTGATCACTTCTGGGTTCTTCTGCCCAAGTCAGCAGTAACTATAGGTCAGCTTCTAGTGGTCAACTAGAGATCAAAAAGTGAACTACGTTTTGGTTCTGTTATAGTTCAGTTATTTTATAATATTTTGGACTACTGAATATGAAGGGTGAAATCTTATTTATACCCAGAATTTGGTTTATTTCCCCTTATTTTCTGGCATCAGAGTGTGTAAAGAGTGCTATGGATGCTGCAAAAGGATTCTTGTGCTTTTTGGCCTTTCAGCCTCCCAACTCTACTAGTGTTCACTAGAGCTGTGGCTACCAACCACATAAACCTTGGTGATGTTTTGAATGACTTTTGACTTTGAATGGAGAACAGTGTGTGAAATTCACACTGAATAAATGAACTTTGAATTTCCAGCACCCTAGTGAAGAGAACTCTAATGGCATTATGCTTGGTATCTCCCAGCTCTTTAATGGGAACAGCAATCACATAACCCTTCCTCCTTCCACCACTGATAAATCACCTTCTTCTTCTTGGTGACTACATAAAAGTTACCTGGTTTTGCTGCTTTTTGCAGTGTGTGTTGTGGTTACTGTGAGTTCTTTGAGTCAAAATCATGAGACACTGCTCTGGTTCCTAGGTCTGAACTGGAAAGACAACAGATGTGTGATGCTGTAACACATTGCAGAGTTACAATGATCAGGTCTGCAGGCCAGGAACTTGTGTTACTGTCAGGTAGAACAGAACAGAACAGAATAGAATAGAATAGAATAGTTTCAGTTGGAAGGGACATACAATGATCATCCAGTCCAACTGCTTGACCACTTCAGGGCTGACCAAAAGTTAAAACATGTTATTAAAGGCATTGTCCAAATGCCTCTTAAACACTGACGTGAGGCATTGGCCACCTCTCTAGGAAGCCTGTCCCAGTGTTTGACCCCTCTCTTGGCAAAGAAATGCTTCCTAATGTCCAGTCTAAACCTCCCCTCGTGCAGCTTTGAACCATTCCCACTTGTCCTGTCACTGGATCCCAGGGAGAAGAGCTCAGGTGACAATAAGTTTCCTGAGAAAAAAAAGGCCTTGTAGGTGGTGTTGTGGGGCTCTTTTATTGCTCTCTGTGACCTCTGTTTGCGAGAACAAAGTGCTAACACAATGTTCTGGGCTCATGTACGTTTCTTAAAGAATGACTAGCACAAGCAGGCATAAACCAGTTGCCATTGCCCAACAGTATCTGGGTTTTTTTGCAGCCTGAATAAGGGTGGGTATGGATAGTGTAATCCCAATACAAGTGGAAGTCATGGTGGATATTAACTAAGTTATGCAGACTGAAGGAGCTGGGGGTTTTGCCCAAAAATCTTATGTAAACATACATGTGACTGGGATAGAATAAAAGGTAAACCCTTGTGGTGGGCACACTCAACTCAAACACCTTCCTACTGCAGCTGCTGAACTCCCAAAATGTGATTTTTCCTTTGAAATTCTATTACAGTCCTTTTCTAAAGCGAGTGTTTCAGTATATTGTACCCAGGTCTGTGTTTGTCACCTTCTCAAAAAAATCACTCACCCACCTGTAAGAGTATAATGCAGTTTGTCCATGGCTTTCTGAGCCTGTAATGTGTTCATGTGTGTGTGCATATGACTCCTTGTTAGCTCACAAAGGATTACTGGGAACACCCTTCATCCTGAGAGTGATCGCAGTCGCTCTCCAAGGTGTTTGCTTCCACCTGCGCTCAGTTCCATGGGGAGAAATAGAGCCTCTAAAAGGGTAAGTGAAAGGGAAGGGTTTAGTTTTATTAGATACAGGGAACTTTTAAGGGGAAAATAGGATGCTAAATTGATTGGTTTCCATGTTGGAACAAAGGGAATCAGACTACCATCAATGAACATTTATAAGGAAGGGAGCAGAGAGGAGGGAATTAGCTGAACAAACATTGAGTAGATAACGTGCACATATTGAGGATCACTCAGGCAGAATAATGAGACGTAAGGAAATTAACAGTGTCAAGGGGAATTGAGTATCCAGGTACATGGGACACAGTGAAAGGAGGTGGATTTGAAGAAGTGTATGCAGGATAGAAAGAGAGGGTATCAACTAAGGCAGCAAACACAGGTGCAATGGACTGATTTCCACAGCAACAGCAGTTATAGAAAATAGGTCTGCCATAAGTGCTCCTGGGCAGTGTGCTTGACATCCAAAGACTCCACTGAAATGCTGTAACATCCCTAGATGCTTCGCTCCAACCTTGATGGGGGACACCTTCTTCTCAGGGTCTGGCCTCAGTCCCTCTCACTGCAGTTGGAGCCCATTTTTGTCCTGTTTTCACTGGATATCCAGAAGAGTTTGTTCTCTTCTTCTGTACATCAGTCCTTTCTGCTTGGAAGGATGTTACATACCTTCCCTAAGTTTTTTCTTTTTAGATTTAAAGCAGGGAAATTGCTCTTTAACTGTCCTGTCATACTTATTTAATTGATTGGTATGCATGCAAAAGGTTTTTAATGGGCATCATGTTTAGATCAGATCTAAACAAAAAAGAAATTCTTGCTGCTACTGAAGATGACTTTTAAAATACAGGATGAGACAGTGAGAGAACCATCAGCAGAAGTATTAATGTAGAGATCAGGTAACTCCTGTTATCTGTATGCATGATGATGGAACTGTTCTGGGAGGTGGGAAAGGGCTGGCAGAAAACAGGACCAAGTGTTTGTGCCACTTTTAAATGTCATGTTAACACAGTAGGAACAGGAAAGTTCAGTGTAAGGGCTATGCCTTAAAAGTATTTAGAAAGTAAAACTTTTAATAGCTGTTGTAGTTTACTTTCTGTAATTTTAATATGACAGCACTGCATAAAACAGGAACATACAAACTACTGAGTGGGTGGAGGACGTGACAAGGGCACATGCCAAGCTGCTGTTTAGTTCATGCATATTCTAAGACAAAAGCATATATTGCCACAGCCAAGGTAGTGTTTTAATAGACATAATCCTTTGTGAGCTTCTGGGAGACACATGAATCAAAGAGCGGAAATGGTAGAAAGGGGTTTTTTTGTACTGACCAATGATGAGTCTTCCAGTCCTTGTACTGCTGTACTACTGAAATGTGAATTTGGTATTTGCAAATACCAAATTTCATGCCAGCAGCTGTTCAGAATCACTCGTCTCTGGTCTCACTCGTCTGTCCTAGACTCAGTCATTCCATCTTGCTATATTTGACTGAATTTATCTAACAACATGTCATTAAGTTCATTAATAGCATTTTAGCTCTCATTTGAGCTTGTGGAAGTAAGCATAGCGGAATCGAAAAATAACATGTCTGCTCAGTGGGACATTATGGCAGTGGGAGATATTTTTGCCAAATATCTCCATTACATTCTGGACTATAGTTAGCAGGCAAAAATGGGTGATGCTTTCACAGGAAAGCAGGAGAGATGCATTCTGCTAAAAATTGCAGAGATGCTATGTGCTTCCTAAATAGGGTTTCTGCTTATATGGTGTAGAGATAACAACAGGCAGCTATGGAATATTTAAAAATACACAAACATCTGCTTCTGGTAGGTAAATAGTAGGTTTATGCTTGTCAAAGAGAGCCAATTTATTCAATTTTAACTCATATTTAATTTAAAGCTGGGTTGGATAAGTTAGTGCATGTACAAAGGTGACAACCTGGCTTGGATCTGGTAGCACTGGGGTTTAACAATATCATCTGACATTTAAGCCTCATTGGGGGAGATGTTGCGATGGTGACCTGAAACACCCATACCTGCTCAGAGGTAATTGTTTCTTAAAAACACTGACTGCAGTGCTTTGGATGCTGTAACATTCGAGTTTTTTCTGTTATCATTAAGCCAGGCAGTTAATAAGGTACAGTTTGCAAAGCTGAGAAAAAACATTCTCCAAAAACATTCTCTCTCTTTAGTGGCTCCATAAAGCAGAAGCCTGTGACTTGGCAGCCTCGGAGTATGTGGCGTGTATGTGTGATTACTAAGCCTCTGCTCTACTGTGAAAGTCAGATTTCACAGCATGAAAATAAATTTGGCTTTAGACGTACAGTCTCTGCTAAGATTTGGGGTTTTACTCTACAGCTAGTAATAGGAGAAACACAAACAGATGTTCTCTAAGGAAGTACTGCATGAGTATTGTGCTTGGCATTGGGCTATGTCCATTAGTGACTTTCATGTATAATGTAGCCCTTTCTAGAACCAGATTTTGTCTGTGAGCTTGATGAGCTCCTTGCCACGATGAGTTCCTCTGCAAATGCGTAGAAGACCACAGGACTATGTCATATGAATATCAAATGCTTTGCAAACACAAGGAGATGAAGCTGAAATGTTTCAATGACTGGTTGATATCAATGGTTTGTCATTGATTTCAGTTGATATAGCGAGGCCTCTGATAAAATATCAAAAGCAGTCACATATTCAGATGATTCATAACATTTATTTTTCTATTTGTTCATGTCTGTTGACTTTGGGTTGTGTATGCAGTGCATAAAATATAAGTCTTATGCTACCACTGTTTGTTTCTGATGCAAAAGGGCTTCAAGGCAACACCTTGAACACCATTCAAAATAATAGTCCAAAAGCTTCAGAAATGTCTTTTTTTTGAAATCAGCTTTGCTCAGGTTCATGGTATGTTCACAGAAGAACAGCAAGCTGTTCCTTCTTGGCCTTCAATGTTAAAATATCTCATGCACAGACCATTTCAAAGGGTAAATGTCTGAAACACCGTATCTTGATTGATGGTTCCTAAAAGACTTAGAATCATAGAATCATAGAATCACTTTGGTTGGAAAAGACCTTTAAGATCATCAAGTCCAATCTTTGACCTAACCCTGCCATCCCACCACTAAATCATGTCCCTAAGCACCTCATCTATCCTTCTTTTAAATACCTCCAGGGATGGGGACTTGACCACCTCCCTGGGCAGCCCATTCCAGAGCCTGACAACCCTTTCGGTGAAGAAGTTTTTCCTAATGTCTAGCCTAAACCTGCCCTGGTGCAACTTCAAACCATTCCCCTTTGTCCTAGCATCTGTGACCAGGGAGAAGATTTCTCAATATAGTCAAATCTAATGACTAACGGAATATCTGAATACATCAGCACATTAACAATATTTGCCTAACCGTTGACCCCCATTTTATACTCCCTGTTGAGCTCTGAGACTTCACTGTAAAAACATTCATTTCTAGATAGCTTTGCACTAGACATCATGAAATAGAAAAGAAAATGGAACTCAACAAGCTGGCAGGAGTAAGAATCCTAAAATATTTTAATGAAATCAGTTGTGGTAGTAGTTTTAATTCTTTTAGTTTGTTGAGCAGAATTTGTGGACTTGGGAATTTGTAGACTGGTTTTACTTTCGTAGTGAGTATGACTTTATTTGGGTTCTTCAAAAGTTCAGCTCAGCAGTAGTTCCAATTCTTGCTTGGTCTTATTGCAAGACCTCTTTTTCTTGTTGTGATGGCTTGTAGATACCTTTTACAAATGTGAACATAGCTTCTTGACACCTGGCAGACCTTGGTACGTGCCACAAGTGCACCTATACATTTACTTGGAAAAATCCGTGGCACCCACGTCCATGTTGAATGCAGACAAGGTTGAGGTGTTTTGGAATAATAATTGACATCTAATGGACTGGCTAAAGTCTGATCAGCACAGCATGTCCCATGAACATAATCTAGCTCTCATGCTTCTAGCTCATGTGTATACATCGCACACACCACAGGCAGCATTCTTAGCGGAATAATCCACATTTGGCTGCTTAAGAGTATGTCCAGGCTAAGTGGCTACTAACATTTTGATTCCCACTTGGAAATCTAGTCAATTCCAGATGGTTTGGGAAGTCTGTTAAAAGCTCAGCAGACAACTGCTGCTTTTTTAAAAGCTGCAGCTAGGCAGTGACCCGGCTGATATCACCTCTGATATCTCCTATTGCTTCTTGATGCTCTTCTCCTCCAGCTGCAGTGGTGGCTTTCTCAAACTCTGTAACATCTCCAACTTCTAGCAATCTCTCATGTCACAGATGACAGGATTGAACATCCTTTCATCACCACATTTGCTGGCTAACCGTGGCTTCCTGCAAAGGCATAAAAGGCTTGTGACAGAATTTCCAACTGATACATCTTTTGCTTGAAAGAGAAAAAAAAATGGCTTTTCACAGATGATATGCTGGGTGGAGATAAAATAGTTGATGGGCTTAGCGGTGATGATATTATGCAACTTTCTTCTGCCATTGAGCGGGTTGAAGGACAGCCTCATGTACCATGGCTCCAGGAAGCACAGCAAAGATACTCCTTTTTCTCTTACAACATTTTTTTGTTTTCAAATCAAATGCCTGAAACTCTCAGATTTGATTTTCCACTTGCTCCAGTCATCACCAGCTTAGAGCACGACAGTTCCACAGCTGTCTGACAGGCAGAAATCCTTGATCTCAGGGAGTGTGCGGTGGCTGCTGGTTGCTCCTCAGTTCCTCCACAGATCATGTAGAAGTGACTGTTTTCCCAGATCATGACTACAGTTCTGTTCTGCCACTGTGTAATCTCCACATCATTTAAATAACTTCCTATTTTGCTTGGGACTCTGAAATGAATAGGTTTATTCTGAGATTAGCAACAGTGCTGTTTTATGACCAGTTAAAGCCAGCCCCGCTGCTAAAAAAGAAAACCTTACTCTTCCTAACTTCCTTCTCCCATCTGCCAGCACAGGCATTTATGTGGCCCCACCATGAACTAGAGCAGGGAGCCAGTGAATGTTCTTGCTTTCTTTCCCAGATTCATTTTTACTCAGATTTAGTTCACCATGCAGCCACATGGACATTTGCTGTCCCAGGGGAGGAACTGGCACAAGGTGAGAACAGAGAACTAGGAGTGGGAGGAAGACCTGGATTGTATCCTTTGGTTCAGTGCTAGTTAATACCAGCTTGATGGATGTTAGCTAAGGATATCAGAAAGCTGAAGAAAATCGTCCATGTGCTCCTACTGTAAATGTGAGCCTGTGCTCTGCTATCCTCTTGTTTCAATGTGCATGAAGTGGATTGCTAGGCAGGTCCTTCCCATTCAAGCTCCACTTCTAGGCTTCAGCACAGCTTGCTTGCCTTGAATAAACTGCACGTTTAACAAAAATATCCCACTCTTCATGATTCCGTTCCATTTTCCTTAAATAGGCTTTTCAGTTTGCACAATTATTGCTGCTTTACTACTGACTGAGCTTCTGGTTGTTCAGGGGGTAGCTGTAACGACAGAGCTCTCCCACCTTGCACACATACTGTGTCTGGCCAGGAGCATCTTGCCAGGAGTCACTGGGAGGTGGAATGAGAAAGCTGGCCACCACCTTCCCTTTCCGCCAGTCCCTCCAGGCAGCACTTTGCTATTTCTGTGATCCTGCACCCAGGTACCTTCTCTCCCCCAGAATGGATGTTAGCTCTGCTACAGTTTTGGAAGTTGTTTATTGATTTATTTTTCTTCCCTTGTGCATTGGAAAAAGCAATGTCTTAGGCATTGCCTTCAGGTGAGGAGGAAATTCAGCCTTGCAGCAGCTGTGGCCTGATTTCTCCTTTTTGTTGAGGGAGCAAAGGTATGGATCCAACAGTCATCCAAACAACGGAGTTTTAGAAAAAAGTCTGTGGGAGAAAATTGTGTTATTTCTACTCTTCTTTGATACAGCTGAGAAAAGGATTCTGTTCCAAACCTGCAGCTTCGTACAGACCACTGGGAACCTTAATAAGGGGCTCTGAAGGTAGAAGTATAATAAAACGAGATCGATTAAACCTTTTGCGCTTGCCTTTCTTATCTCTAGTTTCTTTCTTTAACAGTTACGTACAAATAGTAGCATCATAAAATATGGACAATCACTTTACATAAAGCAATGAATCTCTGGACTGCCAACACCATCTTGTCTGAAATCACAGAATTTAACTGAATGATAACATCGCCCCTCGTTTGTAATAGTTTTTCTTGCATTTCAGACAAGAAATCTTTGTGAACAATGTTTGATGTACAGTAAAACTAATTGTAAAGGCAGAGAGAAGATGAGACTCATGACAAATAAAAGTAAGTCTCAGACATTAGAAAGAAACATTGAGACAATCAGGAAAAGTATGAGTCTCAGTGGCAGGAGAAATTACATCTTATGAAAAAGTAATGTGCCATTTAGAGAACAAAAAGAGGAAAAATATGGTGACTATGGGATCCATTTCTAAATAGTGTAAGAATGTAAGAGAAATACAGAAATAGGAACAGGCAAAAAGCTGGAACATGTTGTCATGTGCTGAAAGTTATTAGTAGCTTGTTTTTCAACACCGCCTGCAGCTCTCATTGATTTGCAGGAGCTGTGGGTGCTCAGCACTTTCAAAATTAGGCTGTGGAGCCCAGTACTGATCCAGCTGCAGTCAGAAGGAGACTTTCTGTCTGCCCCAGTGGAGTCCGAATGATGGGGTAAAAGAGAGGACTCATCCTTGGGGCAGCACCGTCTGTCTTGGTGCTTGCTATCTGCTGGACTGACAAGGAATGCTCAGCAGAAAGAATGACCTCTGAAGCTGGGCATATGCTCAGCAGAAGACTGGGGCAAGGCACACAAAACCCACTGAGGTTTCAGGTTTAGTTACAGGCTTTTCTGACCAAGAAAAACAGAGAGATGAGGAGAAAACCCTTGCCATGTGTCCTTCATAAAGCTAAAATGTTTTAAACCTCAGCAGCTCTTGTGCAGTCAGGGCTTTCTTCCTCCTTCATTAACAGCCCCTAAGCTGACCTCAAACTGAAAGGACACCACCTTCTAGGCCTGCCTTTTATTTTTCGTGCTTTACACGCTTTTTTCCATAAGGATCTAATGGCATCTTTCAGCACAGGCTATAAATGGAGCTATATCTTCACCTGCCCTGGCATAACTGTAATGCACCTGTAAATTGAACATTTCCTCTGCTCTCCCTCAATTTGGGAATGTACTTGTATTTAGGATAGGGAAAGCCAAGTCTGGAAAGGTGCTATGGAGATCTAGTCCCAGTTCTGCAGATGGAGCTGATAGAATTTACTACAAATGATAGGGAAGTGTGGATGTTTGTCAGAGCATGCAAACCCCCAGGCAATACATTGAAGGTCCCATCATAGCATGTTATACTTTTCCTGAAATTCTGAGGGTTTCTTGAACCCTGCAGCTTCTTATGTAATTAATGTTTCTGTAAAGACCCTATAGCAACAGCGAGTTTCGTCTCTCACGGGTGGTTTGGTTTTTTTTCTCTTGGCTCCATACGTTCAAGCCTCCAAATCTTGTGATGAATAACTGCAATGAGAGCTGCAGATCCTAATATCCCAGGTCATGAGGGAGTTTGGAGGTACCACAAAGGGTGCTGGATCTCACAGGAGGGACACGGCTGGTGCTAGTCACAGGCTGCCTGTGACACTTGGGCAAAAGTTTAGCACAAAAACTCTGGCCGGGGTAAATGGCCACATCCTCATTGAATAGCTTAATTGGAAAATTTGTGACCTTCGGCAGTGCTGAATCAAGGTCTTTGCATCACCCGAAAATTAAACTAATTTTGGAAACAATTTCGCAGGCAGAAGTGAACTGTAAAACTAAACCCGTGCTCAGACCTAGATCAGCTGTCAGATGAACACTTGAAACAAAAGGGGCAGGACCACCTGTTTTTAAGATCTGGGAGGAAACCATTGCTTCCAGTTCTGTACCTTGCGGAGCTGCCTTCAGAAGCCCGTGTTGTTTATCCCTGTACCCAGGGACAAAGCAAAGCTTGTGATTTAAATTTCTAAGGGCTTATTTTGAAGCGGTAGGTAGATTTCTGATACATGTAAACCTTGCGTGGACTCTCTGCAAAAGCAATCTTCATGTTATTACTGGAGTTCAAACTCAAATGACGTAACCATTTCCTTTTTAATCCTTTGGTAATAGGAACCGGTGCATCCTTTCTTCTGTGGCAGTTTGTAAAGGTTATCGGCCCTTCCTGCCACTGAATTGAAAATTCTCATTTTGTTTTCAAATGAACTGAGCCAACAGGCAAAATTGAATTGCCATGTACCGGTCTGCTGAGAATATTTCTTCCCCAGTGGTAGAGCTGCAGCATGGTTTAGCTGGTGGGCTATTTCTGTTAGTAAATTGTAGGGTTAGTGTTTCCATCCCATGAAGTTCCCTACAAGTTACACCCAAATACCAAATTCCTTTTCAAATCAGTAATCTTGTTTATAATGTGAAAAAAAGCAGTGGGAACATTTTGAACACCTAGGAGAACTGCTTTTTGATAAAGTACTAATTAGGTTTTTTAAAATGCAAATAAGAGATTGAACAAGCTCTGCTATATTAATGTAGTTACAAATGATGGAGAACAGCTTAGGGTTCTGCATAAAATGCCTTTTCGGCATGCTCTCCATTTTGAGAACTCTGAGTGCTACTGCTAATGCTGACCAGAACTAGAGAGGGTATCTTTCGGGGAAGGTGGCTTGGTTGGATACTGTGGGGTTTGTCGCTCGCTGTCCCTAAACTGCTGAAGAACAGCCTCATGTGATGTCAGGTTTCAAAACTCCATTAATTTCCTTACAGCTTAAAAGCCAACATTTAGTGTCAGTTTGGCTATAACTTGATCTGTACTTCAGGAAATTAAGAAATTTCCATATAAAATGTATATGTGTGTGTGTGTATAAGATATTTATTTATATATATATATAAACTCTGGAAAGTAAAGCTGTGTCCTTTCAGCCTGAAGCATCAGTCTTTTTTTTTACAGTGAGGTAGATAAAAAGCCATAACACGTTAAAGCCCTAGTGAAGATGAAATACAGGACATTTTTACTGCAGTGTAACTACACACGATCAACCCAATCCACCACCTCTGGGCGAGACTTCGTTTAGCTACACTGCAGTAGAAATCACCGTGCTTTGTTCCCCCGGGGTTTTATAGCAAGATGGATAGCATATATTAGTTATCTGCTATAAAAACCTCTCAGTTTTGGCAGTGAAGACATAACATCTCTGTGAGAGGCTGCAGTCCTAATATGACACAAGTAGGATGGTGCAGCAGAATTTTAGTCGCTAGTGCTAACACTTTCTGGCAAATGACTCTAATAGCTTGAGGGTGTTTCTGAGTTTAAAACAGATGTTGGATCAGAACTGAGATCCATAAATTGTATTAAACAATATTGTATCTTTATATTCAAGTATCTTCAGTGGGATTCATATCACCTAACTGCAGTGGCCTGAAAGTGATTCGTCTAGAGTCTTTTGATCGTCAGTGGGAAGGAATAGACACCTCCAGAGAATGATTCATCCTTTTTGAAGAAGACTGTCCGAGACAGGTGGCATGATTCAGCCTCTGAGTGCCTATCTCTTTTCATTAACTTTTGAGAAAGCTTAGATAACTTGCTCGCACCAGATTCCTCACTTTGACAGCCAAAAGCAAAAGAGTTGAAGCTCTCCCTGCTGCGTTCTGGGAATACAATAATATTTGGTTCCTTATGCCAGTGAATGAGTCTGCTGGGATTTATGTTACTGATGCATATGTAGGCCAGGGTGGTTGGAAGCTCAGATGCGTGTGTTGCATTTCTCATCCAGCCGCCTGATGCTGCAGTATCTGTGCAGTCGCAGGAGACAATGCCAGTTTAGAATCATAGAATAGAATCATAGAATGGTTTGGGTTGGAAAAGACCTTTAAGATCAGCAAGTCCAACCTTTAACCTAACACTGCCACATCCACCACTAAACCATGTCCCTAAGCACCTCATCTACCCTTCTTTTAAATACCTCCAGGGATGGGGACTCAACCCCTTCCCTGGGCAGCCCATTCCAGTGCCTGACAACCCTTTCAGTGAAAAAATTTTTCCTAATGTCCAACCTAAACCTGCCCTGGCGCAACTTGAGGCCATTTCCCCTCATCCTATCGCCCATTACCAGGGAGAAGAGACCAACACCCACCTCACTAGAACCTCCTTTCAGGCAGTTGTAGAGGGTGATAAGGTCTCCCCTCAGCCTCCTTTTCTCCAGGCTAAACAACCCCAGTTCCCTCAGCCTCTCCTCATAAGACTTAGAGAATTATTGTCAAGTTTTGCCATATGTTTTGGGTCAAACATTGTACTGCTCAATTATGCTTCATCCCTAAGGGGCCACTCCTGTAAGAAGAATGGGTTTCCTCTCCCTTATCCTGGGCTTCTTCCTAAACGTTGTGATAAATTGGTCCCTGAAGTAAAGTGCATTGCGATACTACCTGCTGCAGTCTGTTGACTCATTATAGCAGGGAGATAATGCTTTAAAAAACAACTAATGTCTGAAATACAATTAAGAGTAACAGAGGAGGCAGCTTTTTTAATTAATGTTGTTGAAAGACACCTTTGCTGCAAATAGCCTTTTTTGTTGTTAATTGAAGCATGAAGGTTGCATCCTGAGACAGGCCCACAAATCCACTCTTGCTTAATGATCTTTCCGGCTTCCACTGTAACAAAGTCAGACCCCAAAACAAACTGTACTCTACTGGAATCAAAAAGGGAAGGATGCCAGCTCAGACTAGCTCGCCTGTTAACTGAGTGTTACTGGTCCGTACTGATTGCCCTCCCATACAGACAAACTAAAGAATTTACTTGCAGGACCCAGTGGAAGAACTGCTGGTACATCTTGTGGGTTTGGGGCTATGAACGGGACTGGAAAGCTGGCAAATTACTTGGAACCAGCGGAGTTCCTAAGTACGAGTTTAGGTAATTAAAAAATCTTTATTCAAGTTTTCGATGAATTCTGCCATTCGCAGAAGCGTCCATGTGAATGGTGGCTCTGCAGTAGTCTCTGCTCTGCTGGAAGACAGCATGGCTTATTTTAAATATTTTGACTCTTGTATATAAGCATGGCACACGTAATAAGGATCATGATAGAGGGAGGATGTGCTCAGAGCAGACCATCCCAGGGGACTGAAATGATCCAGACAGGCCTTTGAGTCCCAGATTACTGAAACCCTATCTCAGTGCTCTCTGGTGCAACACACTGCACAGCTCCAGCAGAGGTAAAAGGGTCTGCTTGGCACTTTGGGGAGGAAAGTCACTTTTTTTCAATTCCTGACGCTATAGTTCCCTATATATTTTGTCAGTGCCCAGCCCCAGGAGTCCCATTAGAGTGCAAATACTGGGCATAATGTTCCTGCCCTAGTCCAGTTTATCAACAACCTGCAATCACGACTCCCCTTCCAGCGAAATGACCCCCTTTCTACACATGTGGCCCTATTAGTTGAGAGGTCGCTTGCTTCAATGAAAAGGCTAACACAGTATAAAGCCAGAAGGAAGTTATCATTGTCCTGGCAGTATCACATAGGCCGTGAGATTTACTTGAACTTTGAGTATATTACAACTCATGACAAAAGGCAGAATGTCGTAGAAAATTTACCGTGTTAGTTACAAATCAATATGTTTGGGGAGGCATCTGCTAACTGTTCCTCCAAGCTATCAGAGCTCTGCGCTGGAATAGTGAATCACGCATGTTGATTTTTAACAGAGCTGTTTAAGGACCAGTGTAAAATTTGCAGAGCTACAAATCTTTTGAAAATTCAACATCATTTCCACTAGCTGTTCCTGTTTCTATTAGCAAGCATAGCAGCTGATGCTTGTCTTGTTTACCTATCTGACAAACTGTTCTGTGACTGTAGTGGCCTTGATAATATCCCGAAGAATTAATTTCCTTGGACCAATATTATATTTATAATGTATTTATCACCAACTGAATATTTACATGCTCACAGCTTTATATGCTGTGAGACACTGTGGATTCACACGATGTCAGATGCTACACAGGAATCTCTTTAATTTATGGCTGGTTCAGAATCAAAGATTTTTATCATCTATAATTAGCAGCTTATCCCAGTGGATGGGATTTTTTTTCGTTGTAAATCCTTTTGCATATTGTTATTTAGTTAAAAATACTGCCCTGGGTACCTGCTGACAGCACAAGAATACAGTATAGGGCCACTAAATAAATGGAATTAGTGGATGGGTTGTCACACCCTGCCACCACATTCAGCTCTGCAAACTATTTTTGAGATGATTG
Source organism: Egretta garzetta (assembly GCF_000687185.1). Lineage (NCBI taxonomy): Eukaryota > Metazoa > Chordata > Aves > Pelecaniformes > Ardeidae > Egretta > Egretta garzetta. The sequence continues at coordinate 1,315,501 of NW_009259427.1, read as the reverse complement.
CATCTCTCAAGTAATTTGGCCTTGGAGGTGGGTATATTTATTTGTTTTAGTGCGTGAGGTCTGTAATAAAGAAAAGCCTTAGCTTTTTTCTTTGGTATTCATGGGTCCATACCTTGATCATAAAATGTTATGCCCTGCTGAAATTTCCAAACCCATCTCTTGGTCTCACAGGGACAAGAAAGTTTTTCCTTGTTCAGATCCTACCGCAGGTTGTTTCCCTTTTTTTAGTTCTTTTAACATCAATGGTCTTAGTTTAGATTATAACTAAACTCAGGATGGACCTGGCCTGGCTCTGTAGGTTTCCAGATGGTGTTCCTGCTCATGTCTCTTCTACTGCCGATTGACAGGCGTTGCCAATGTCATGCCAGGACAATGCTATGTTGGTGCGGTTCAATAGTGATGCAGGAGCACTTGAGGTTGTAATTGTGCAAGGCTGGCCCTTTTATCTTCTGTTCTTTTCTTTTTTCTTCTCAATAATTGTCTTCCCTTCACCGCAAAACGTACAGGAGAAAAACAGCTTTTCAGGAAAAGTTTTTTCTACCCGTAACTCTGTGCTGTGGTGGAATAAGAGGGAGAAGTGCCAAGAAGAGCAGATAAATTTATGCCAATAAGTTCACGGTCACAGAGTTGGTTTGTCTGTGGTTTTTCTCCCCCCACCCACACTTCATTATACCATAAGCTTCCAAGTAACCTGCTGTCACCAGAAAGCAATGGGAATGAGGGCACCAAGGGCACTCCCCCCTTCATCTGCTTTGCCCACAGAGCCGCTGCCTGTGACCGGATGGTTTCAAACTGGGCAGGAGATGAAATATTGACGAGGTCGCTATGTGGAAGGTGCTGGCTGGTCATCTGATGGTGGATATGGGCCCATCGTGGTGGTCACTGATGGGGGACTCCACATCTCCCATGGACTTGAGCATCCTCCACAATCCTACCATGAAATTAGCCTCTTTTGGAGTACAGGCTCTATGCAGAATCCTTTATTTTCTCCTCTTCTGCACTCAGTTCTTTTTATAGCATCCACTATTTTTAAGTGTATATATATACTTATATATGTATGTTTAACTGGAAGTGTATAGAGTGATTTTCTTTCAGTAAATGCAAATAAAATCTTGGGAATGGAAACCACAGAGGTGGCGAAACATGCTATTCATGCTGGGTGGATCTGTGCTCCCACAGGGGGAGCGGAGTGTCCTAATTTCAGATTAGTACAGACTGAGTTTTCATTAAATTAGTAGATGTTTAATTACATAATTTTGGATGGGAAAGTGGAGAATGTAGACATGTATCTGCAATGTGTCTATAATTGTATAGCCATTTCTGTATTTTTGTTGGGGTTTTGGTGTTGGGTTTGGTTTTTTTTTTGACACATTGTGGATGATTTTCCTAGGGTTGGTAGGTCTTACAAAAAAGCAGCTGAAGTCAGTAAAGAGAAACCAGTGTCTGAGTACTTTTCTGCTCTTAGGCTGAGCTTTTCATGTCACTTTCTGTCTAAAACATCAGGCTGGATGCTAAGTTTGATCATCCCTACACTTTGGGGTTTGTAGCTGAGGAGGAACTCTGCTAGGGTGATAGCATGAAGAAGTGTTTAATGTTATCTTTCACTGAGGAAACTGCAACACAGTGCTTATTCCCCTGCGATTCTGCCTATCAGCATTTAACCTTCCCTGCTGGATACACTCATTCTTCTATGGCAGCTCTTTTCGATGGAGGTGAAGCATAAAGAGATGAAATCCAACCGTGGGAAGTGTCTACTTGCTTAGTTAAAATGGGCCAGCTCAGGAAGTGATTCTGGTAAGGTGCACCATGGCAACATTAGTTCAAAAGCAATTGCATCTAGCAGATTATCAACACATATAATGCAAATAACAGATTGGATCTACACGTGCAGCTTTCTGATTGTCTGGACAGACACTTTGTGATGAAAACTTGGGCTTGCTCAGTATTTGTGCAAGTTGACAAGAGAGTCATGGCGCTGTGGACGTGGTATCGGCACTGCCTCCAATACAGACCCTGTCCCTAGCTGTTGCTTGCCCAGCCCTTCTTTCAAATTAGGAGAGAAGGCATGCCTGTAGTCTGCTCTTGTGTCTCTGTTTTGTATGTATAGATCCAAATCCGTTCTTGCTCAGTAGTTACAGCAGTTGTGAATCTATGTGAATCTGCCTCATGATGCAAGACTTGTTTCTGACGAGGGATGAATCTGCCCTTTCATCAGAAGAACTTCACTGCCCAGAGATAATACTGCCATTCTCTCTTTATGTTCTCAATGTTTACTAAAAGGACTCTATAGTCTCTCTGGAGCTTCTCACCGTTATTATATTTGGAGAAACATGATCTCAGTAACATATTCTGATTAAAAGAATGAACATTGTGGGTTGTTTAGTTATCCTAGTCTAAGGAAACAGTTTAAAATTTACTTCCCTTAGAACAAGACTACCAGTCTGTTTAGTGTATCGCTCTCTGCTTTGGGCTGAATCTGAATCTTACCTTTAAATTACTCTTTTTGTTCGGAGTTGTTTATGACCTTGCACTAACTTAAAAAATTCATGCTGCATTAAACACTGGTATTGCTAATGATCAAAATTCCTAAATCACCTGTGGAATAATATATTTGGAGATATGACCATCAGTGCCCATCACGCGTTTGGAGAAGTATGGAAGCATGAAAACAGTGGGCCCATCAGCTACATTAAAACTTGTTGCACTCATGGGAGTTGTTGAGTAGAGCGCAACCTCTGCGCTACAAACCAGACTCTAAACACTTTGAAAAATATTATGGCACACGGATTGTTTGAATCCCTTCAGCAAGACAAAAGTGGAAGCTAAAGGTTGCTTCTCAAGGGACATGTAAGATTCATTTTTTCCAAAGTCTGAGGATAATTAATCACTGGAGTGGGATCACCAAGGGTGATGGTAGAGTATGTTCCTCTGGCTTCTTTAAAATGCAGTCTGATATCTTTGTAAGAGATGTGGTCTTGTTCAGCTCAGCCTCAAACTGCTGGCTTTAACAGCAAATGAGCAGATATTGCTGTGGGACATGAAATGTCTGATGTCCTCTGCAAGAGGCCTTGATTCTGGTCATAGTTTTCTGTAGCTGTAAAACCTGTGAATCTGCCAGAGAGCTAAAAAAAGCTCTTTGTTGAGAGATCACCAATATATTTGCCTTATGCTTTCTCCCAGCAGAAGAACAACCAGAGTGTGTCTCTCTCGCATTCTGAGCTTTCAGACCCTAGTGGGAGGGACATTTAAATCTGTAAATGTCTATATGTATAGGGTTGTTTGCAGCATCTTGGCACTGGCATGGGTAGAAGATGGGAAGAACGAAAAAATGGAAAACATGTCCTTTGATTAGAAGGCAAACTGTGCTTTAATGGAGATGATTAGAGACAAATTGAAGACTTTGTTTGTCCATAAGGCAACAGAATGCTTTTCTTGTGTGGTTGCCTGGAAGGCTGCCAAGATGTTCTCAGTAACTAATCCTGAGT
>NW_009259427.1:1302040-1311921 GCF_000687185.1 Egretta garzetta | reverse complement strand
TCCCACCAGGAGCACACTGGGTCCGTATCGCTCGCCCTGACTTGCTTGCTTCCCAGAGAGGCAGTGGCAGAACAATTCAAGAGGAACTGGACTTGGGACTGATCATTATAAAGACAGTCAGTTCTGCTGTGAAGTTAATGATGTGATGGCTAGTAGATGGCTAGGAAAGAAAAGATCGAAGATGGGTCAGGTCTAACTTTGAAAGGACTCGGTCCTCCATTTTCTTACTTCTTATATGAAAATTCACTCTTTCTGCAACACCATATGTCATATAAAAACATGTCCTGCCCAAAGAAGTGCCCCTGTGTAGGCCTTTGTAGGTTGGAGCCACTGTCATCTGGAAGGCTTTCTGCCTGTGTCTCCTCTTGTCTGCCAGGACAGCTACCACTAGTAGCTCAAGGCAATGTTCTGGTGAAGCTTAAGCTCCCAGTAGTAGCTACCACTGGTACATATGGACTCAACATGTACTTGTCTCCTTTGTGCTCTATAGTAATCAGTGCTGGAGTAACTCAACCACATTTCTGCTGGTTCTAGATGGCTCAGAGTGAGATCTGGGAATTGAGATAGTCACTTTAAATATGGCATCCTTCCCTGTAGATGACTGTGCTGAGGAGTAGTGATGGAGAGCCTGACTCTATACATGCACAACCAGTGGAGCAAGGAGAGATGCAGCCCAGAGGGATGTGCTGTGTTAACACAGGCCCTTGGAAGCTACACCACTGTCAGTACAAGGCCTGGGCTCTGGCACTGCCCCACCGTAGCCCATGGGACACTCAGTGGGATGGGTTCACTCTGTGCTAATGAGCTCTTTATAAACAATGACCAGACATGGTTCAGGGAATAGCACAGTCCCGGGCCAGGAACTCCTGGTTGTGGGTGGATGGGAGTGGGGACAATAGTTTGGCTCTGCCTTCTTGCCCTCCTGGCCAAAGAATGAGTTTGATTTATACAGAAACATAGAAGTATTGAGCATGGTAAAGCAGATGGGATGTTTGAGTGTGGAAACATTGGGCCACACAACTTTGGGGCATGGGTGGGGGTTCCCTCAGCTAGTCCTGAATGCTGTCATCGTCTTTCCTTTAGTGGCACAGCTATCAGGTTTGTAAGTAGTCCTTATGCACATCCTTCATGGTGTCATCTTCTATGTGGATTTGGGTTTTCATACAGTGAACTGTGAAGTCTAACCTGAGATGTTGCTGGGATGAGGAAGCCCAGTGAAATACAGAAGCTCTGAAACCTCATGGCCAAAGCCAAGAATGTGATGTGTTAGATATAAGGGTTTCTCAGTGTTTACCAAGCCAAGGCTGTCTTTGACCTCTCCACATGGGAAACTTGAAGCATGCTGCCTTTCCTGCCTCCTTCTTTTGCTCCCCATTAACTCTGTGTGAGCCTTGTCTAGGTTAATCTCTGTTCACCTCAATGTCTTCACATCCTCAAATTGAGTTTTGAGGGCTAGCAGCCATAACAGTGCACATTGCTGTTTCATAGCAGGCCTTGGTCATTAGGGATAGGGCTTAGTTGCTGGTGTCCTATGTTGCACTTCTAGCTTTGTTTCTAAGCTAACAGCAGTGGTCGGGTGTTCGCAAAACAAAACACCCAGCTACATTCTGCACTCGTTTACATTGATCAAAATCCAGATTAATTTCACTTTAACGAATGAGTAACTAAGCAAGAGAGTTGGCCTATCACCACACTTAGCACTAATTAGTATTTTTCTTACCAGTGCCTGCAGAAAAGCCGATCTGTTTTGTATTCTGAGCTGCAAAACACCCTCTGGTTTGCAGTAATTTTCATCACCAGCATGTATGTCATTTCTCTGGGCTTCCACAGCTGCTTAGAAAATCCTGTTGCAGGACAAAGTAATTTAGCCAAGCTGCTGGCACTCAGCAAGCATGGGGCGCGGAAAGTTAGACCTGCTCTCTGCCATGGGGACTTTCCTGGTATTCACTCTGGCCTCCGTTTGCTTGTAGCTGTTTTTTTTGTGATAGCTGTTTTCCATGCAAATAGACTGGCTTTTGTGAAATGCCAGCACGGACCTGTGTGAATGGCAGCTGTGCTCTGCGGTAAGGGTAGCTTTGCCTTTGTTGGAGGGGTTCGTACTTGCTCTCGGTTATTCAGAGCCTCAATTAAAGGAGGCGAGCTGTGGTTATTAGTTGTGCTCACTGGGGCAGAGCACAATGAGGTCGGCTCGGTGTGCGAGGGAACCCCCTGGATGGTTCAGACAGCTCAGGCCTCCGAAAGACTCAGGGGGAAATGGGGAGGGGAAGAGGACAAAGCTCCGAGTGCTGGTGCCAGGCAGGGACACTTGGACTGAACGTGTCATACGCAGCCCTGCTCTCCGGAGAGGATGCGGGGCGATGCGTGGGAATGGTGCCACTGCCAACAAATACTGGCAGTGGGGCCTTTGTTCGCTGGCGGTATTTGCTGAGCTGATGGATCCCATTTCCATTGCACTGAAGTAGAAGGTGGCAAAGGGCCAACTGGTCGACACTGGGACTTGTGGGGTGTGTTTTGGAATTATTAAAGTTTCTTTTTAAGAAATGGATTAACTTCCTCAGTTCTATTTTCCATCCTCTGCATTCCCCCCTCATCTGTATTCCACATAATTTTTATAATGAACTTACACTTTTTGCCACTTCATGTTTTTGGTCACTCTAGCTAATGGTAATTATACAGAATATTTATAATCTTATCAGAAAGTGCTAATGAAAAGATTTAATGTGTCTAGCTGTAATCCTGTAGCAGACTTCACCACTGTTCCTTCTTTCACATACAAAGCCCCAGCCCAGTATCTCCCCTGCTACAGTTTTGCAAGCACAAACTCATTCTCCTGCGATCCCGGTCCGGAAACAATTTCTTCTTCAGGTCAGCACATAAAATATCCACTTCCCAAGGCTGTACCTCTGCAAGCTAGGTGAGGTAAACATGTACAAACCTTCACCATGTTCAGTTAAGGCTCAAGTCTGTCTTTAAGAGGGGAGGAATTCAGCCTGCAAAAGGTAAGCTGGTAACTTCCTTAGGTGTTGCAGTCCCTATGATAATGTTAGCTCCTCTTCCAGTTCTCCCTCTACATCAGTAATGCATAGCTGCAAGCCAAACCTCACTGAATAGGCAACCTCTCTGGTAAGTAAAGCTGTGATACTATTCCCCCATAGCCCATGAGGGACAGATGCTATGATCCAGCCTAAATAACAGCTCGGCATTTACCAGTAGCTTCACAGCTGTCCATCTCCTCTGTAGTGGGCAACCGCACACCTTCCCCATTGCTTCTGGATCTTATGGGCAATGGGAAAAGACCCTCAGGGAGCTTTCTGCAGGGATGCTCTTCTGTAGTGCTCCCTGATAAAAACCAAAGCTGGTTGCCCTGCTCTTTGGCAGGTGTTTGTGAGCCCTTCTAGCTGTGCCCTCTTTGTGTGTAGAGACACATGAGCATCTCAGCCAGCCTCTGTCCCTCTTCTCCCTGCTTTTATTTTGCTTCGTGCCCAACACACCTGTATAAAGCATGGGAAATAACCACTAAAGAACTCCAAGAATTATGTTTTTAGGTATTGACTACACTAGTGGTAATCTGCCTTTATAGTGATGCAGAAAGGTGGAGCAGTATCTGGGATACAGATATGATAGGGGAAAAAAAATTAAATTAAAGCATTAGAGTCTGCCCAGTTCTCAGTGTCTGTGTGCCTCTTTGGTGCAAGGAGAGCATCTTCATTTTGGCACTGTACAAAGGCATAGACTACTGGGGGTTCAGAGACTGCATGACTGTGTCCCCCCAGTGCCATGCTGGAGCCAAGGGAGGTGAGCTGGCCTGGGGAAAGACATGGTGGGTTGTGCTGGAGACGACAGTGGATCTCCATGCTGGGTGATGCAGACCAAAGACAGGGAGCGACTTCACCGCTACATACCCCTGCCTGATGATTCTCTAAGACAGCAGTTCATGGTAAATCCTCTGCAGAATCATAGAATGTTTAGGTTGGAAAAGACCTCTAAGATCACTACCCTAACCCTGCCATCCCACCACTAAACCATGTCCCTAAGCACCTTGTCTACCTGGCTTTTAAATACCTCCAGGGATGGGGACTCGACTACTTCCCTGGGCAGCCCCTTCCAATGCTTGACAACCCTTTCAGTGAAAAAATTTTTCTTAATGTCTAACCTAAGCATCACTTAGGGAAAAAAAAAGGAAGTCCAAAAGGAAGAAAAGCAATTGTTACTTGGCCTAAATTTGAAACGTGGGTTCCAGGGGTCCTTTAAAAAGAAATAGGAGTGGGCAAATGAAAAAAAAAATATATACAATAGCAACCTCTGGGAATTAGTGCTTTAAAATGTGCAGTGACTCTGCAAGGACACCTTCTGGAGATCAGTTTCACTCCAGACACAGAAAATGTGTCCTTTCCTGAGTCCACAAGAGCTTTTCTGAAAGTGCTTTCCTTCTCAAACTGGAGAGGAGCATGCAGGGTGAGCAATTGATGAAAGTCGTCCTTCAGGACTCATCAGAAGCTCTCGAGCTGAAATACTGTACTTTTGCCTGCAATTATTTTATTTCTGATTTAAACATCAATTTGAAATCTTTTTTTCCTAAATGGCAGCAGATAAAATTATCCATCTCCTGCACCATATAGCTCTATGTATAATGGGCTTGCGGACATTACATTGTGTTGGAAAAGAAACATCTCAGAATTGGTTTGGGACCTCATAATTAAATGCCTGTCATAGGGAAAATGCTAATTTGTCAAGATTGAAAATTCCTGGGAAAAGCCGATTTAGATAAGTTTTTGGTGATGGAGGAGGACTGGAAAAGAGTTTTGACGTTATTAAAATGTCTTATTTTGATCTTCTTTTGCAAAGTGAGTAAGTTCTGTTTTCAGTTCAAAATGTCAATTACTTAATATATTTTAAAAAATCAATGCAAACCATGTTCTCTTTCAGACAGTCAGCGTGCTCGGCTCCCTGGAGAGGAGCTGTGGGGATGGGTATGGTCACCCCGAGCTCGCAGGTCCTCCGGAGGCACCGGTTCTCTCACGCCGTGGTGTACCTTTTGTGGCTGTGTAGCTGAAACTTTTGCAGCATTAACTCATCCTGGCATGTCTGCGTGGAGGCTTGGGTTGTATTGCTGGCAGGCTAGCAGAAGAATAGCACGATTTGATTCCAAATACACGAATAAGACTGCACAGGTGTATTGCACAGTGTGGCAGTCCTGTATTATGGGACAGGGCTGAATACGTGGGAGCTTTTCTGGCACAGATAGGCTCTTAGCGGGGAATGAAGTCCTCAGCACCCAGAAGTGGCAGGGTTGTAGCTGCTGATTGATAAGCGTGTGCTTTCTGTCTCTTGAATTGTTTCCTTTTTGTACTCTGGGTTGATTCTCTCCCTCTTCTTGCAGAATCATCTTGTCTGGAGCATCATTTCAGACTTCTTTTTTTTGTCTGTAAAAATGAGTGATTGACATTTTTGAGCGGGGAAGGGTCTGGGGAGGGAAAGGAAGAGGAAGAATGCATTTGAACTATGTGCACCTGGCTCGAGGAACAGAGCTCAGGTTGTGTCTCCTTTGATTTATAGCCCTCAAACGCTCGCTTTGCAGGCTCCAGTAACATCCTTTGTGTAGTGGAGAGAGGAGGGGACAGATGCCCTCGAAAGCACTTCCCACTTAGTTGCTCTTCTTTCAGCTGCTTTTAGGCTTCAGAGGAGATATTCCTGCAGGTGCCCATGGGAATGAAGGACCCAGATCCCATGCAAGCCTCCTCAGAAAGTATGGGCCTGGTGGCATGTATGGGAACTGGCAAGTGGGTAAGGCTGTTCAGATAAAATTAATATTGGACTGAAGTTATCTTTGAAGACATAAGTCAGAAGTGAACCCAGTGCTTTCAGTATGGCTTTTAAAAATGTGTTTGAGAGCTGTAGAACTCAAATAGTCCCTTAAAAGTCTGTAAATTGGTAATGATGGCAAAGGCCAAGACCAATGACCCTTTTAAATTCTTTGCATGTAAGGAAGCAGGCTCTGGGCCCGATGCTGCCATCCTTCAGTCATTTTGAATAATGTGTTTTTCCAGCTGGACTCTGTAGCATACAAGAAGGCAGAACCAGAGATTGAGTTCTGAAAGCTGACAGCTTGTGGGGGTGCCCGGTCTGGGACAAGTCCTTGTTCTCACATGATCAGTCACTTCAACCCTATGTGGTTTCCAGTGGCATCCCCAAGGTTTATCCCCACAAAGATTATCAGGGGAATGCTTTGTTCTTAAGGGGTCTCTTCTGGTTACTCTAGTTGGTGATGGGGCCTTGTACATGTCCCCTTGCTACCTTCTGCCTGTGTGTGGCCAGTTCAGTATGTCACCCACGACAGGTCAGATTCAGGTAGCGGAAGGACATGGACTGCAACCGGGCAAACTGCTGAGTTTGCTGAGGTGCATCCAGGTCCTTCTGCCAGGACTAATTTATCCTGGCTTCTTCTAAGAGAAAACTAAAGTCACTTATTTATCTTCAAAACCCCTCTATTTTGCAAAGGTGATGTTACAATTCTTTACAAAACAAAACCAAACTCCTAACCAGAGTCAAGGTTTGTATTTATATGGAAATTTCCTTGCTTTGCTCTTGTGATATAATTACACTGCTGCTGGTTTGAGTCCCAGAGCCACTGTTACAGTAGCCCCCAAAAATACCCACATGGAAGATGATACTGTTCAATTTTCAGTTGTGTAATTACACCAGAAGAGTAATGCCCATCAGAGTCCCTCTTAAACACATCCTTGAGCTATATTTCTCTCTTGAAAGTTATTTGAGAACAACCAGTGTATATTTATTGATCAGCCAAAAAGGCGTCAGCTTTGAACCAAGTTGCTTCTAATTAATTCACTTTTGGAACAACTGTGAAGTAACAGAATGCCATACCTGGATTTCATGTTATTATTCCAGAGAAGTCATTGTTTTTATAGCAATGTAACAAGTAAAATAACATTTTCAGTCTTAGGATTTGCTTTTTGAAAATCAATTATAAATCTTAACTTGACATTTCACCATTTTGACAATGCTCAGATTAGGAGACTCCATACTCTTGTCTCTGTGTTGTGGCACATGGGAGGGTAATGGACAGACTGGCTTGTACCTCCCACCAGCAGCGGGAACTGATGGCTTCCACAGATCTGTAGCCGTACCGCTCCGTTGGGCTCATTTGGGGAATGTGCCTTTCATGAAGGCTGAGTGCAAGTGAGATTGATGGGGTTTTATAGCAGAAATATTGCAATGTTCCTATTCAGTGAGAGCCAACCTACTGAAGCTTCGCGCTGAGTTTATTTTAATCTCAGTTGTTTCAATTACAGGACTAACACAGAATTGCTACTTTAAAAAACAAATGAAACAAAACCACCTTCTCTGTTGTGTCAACAGCATTTTACAACATTTGAGCCCATCCTAAAACCAGCCATTGTTATAAGAGATTTCAGATTTTTTTGCTACTGTTTCTACCATCTCCCTGTTGTGAAATTTGCTGCTGGCAAAATTTTGCTTCAATATTACTTGTTTAACAGCATAAGAAAAAGGATAAGAGAGATCCACTTCTGTTAGTGGGGATGCTTTTCCTCTTATTTCTACAATCAACGCTTGCACATATAGTATAAATCCTTATTAGTTTTTAAAGGAATATAAAGCACAGATGTTTCAGCTCATCTCTTCTTACAGACCACAGAAGTCTCATTTGTTCATTACATTGATGGATATTGGAACTGACCCATAGCCAACGGTGCAGAATTCAGGAAGAGGAAAGGCTTATTTTATAAAATTTCATGAGTGAGAAGGGGAGAGAAAACAATGAAATTTTTGGATGCTTGGCTGTTCCGCAGCCGCGAGATGGTCAGCAGATTAGACAGTCTCCCTGGAGTGCTTTCTGTTGCCATCCACAGACTATTCATCCTCATCCAAATCCCTAGAGAGGCGCTATGTTCTCATCTCTTCTTTCTGCACTTTTGGGATCCTCACTTTGGTAGGTGCTGTAGCTTTCTCTGCCCACAGCCAGTACCTTTAATCCTTGATCTTCATCTGGGACACAGGGGCAAGCAGGAAACTTTCTCAGCAGCATCCTGCTCTCTCCAGCCTATGAAGCAGAGGCAGCAAATTCAGCTAAAGTTGCCCTGAGGAACCCAGTAGCTGGGTCAGGAGTGTCGTGGTCTATTTGTGCCCATGGAGTAGCCACTGGGGAAGAGCTTGTTGCTGTGGCTGCTGGCTCCTGGAGGTTGTGCTCCAACTCAACTCCATACCATCACCCTGTTGAATATTTTATAGGTCTTCAACATGAAGCCTTTTTCATGGAAGTTTATCTGCTAAGGCAATGATCAGCCACTCAGGAGAAACCCTGCAGTTCACTGGGATCAAGCACACTCTGCAAGGTGCAACTTCACCTCTTTCCCAAGATGGGAGAACCAGAGAGAAAGGGGTGGACTCATGCCCCAGAGCAGCAATCAGCTCACAGCCTGGGTGGAAAGCGCTGCAGCTGCTAATTGCTTTCCTCAAAACCTTGTCCTGTTTGCCGACAAGCTCCTTGGCACACAGTCTGTGTATTTGTTTAGGGGCAGACACAAGCAAATTAGCTTGGAAGTGCCGAGGCCTGATGCTATATTCATAGTTCCCATAGCGCCATTTATTCCCTGTGGGAGCATGTGCAAATTAATTCTGTATGCTGCTCACTTAAATGGAGCTAATTACATCAGTCCTCTTGACAATATATGTCTGCTGTCAGCTGTCCAACGAGTTTCATTTGTGTGGGTGCGTTAGAGAGGGAGAGGCCATCAGTGAATCCTGCAGTGTAGGTATCTCTTGGAAAGATGACTTCTCAGCAAGATTCAGGAGCTTCTCTAGGAAATTTTAAAGCATATTTGAAGATAGGCTAGAGTATGGGTTCAACCTGGAGACAGCATTCCCTGTGTTGGTGCGGTTGTGTAGTTTTCACGTCACCTCTGCTGTTGTGGTGTGAGTTCCTGTAGTAACATGGTCCCTTTTGGAATCAAGATCCAGAGCATGGGACAGACAGAAGTGAGAAATAAAAAAGGCAGTGGATTGTGGAGGAATTGCTAGCAGAGCAAGGACACATTAACGTAGAAATGATAACTTAGCAGGATCCCAGAAAGTATCGAAAACAGCTAGTTTAGGAGCCAATCAGGGACAAGGACGAACTGTCCTTGTTGACAAGAATAAGTACCTGCAATCACAAAAGTATGCAGAGAATCCACGAAAACAGGGTATCCAGACGGAGCTTGACCGTTGCGCTATTAACCAATAAGGAGCTTAGCTTTTGCAATATGTATGAGCTAATTAAGACTGTTATAAGTTGTGTAATCACATGATAATAAACGAAGTTTGCTGATCACTCATATTGAGCGACTGCTTCTTCCCTCCGTTTCGGCGAATGGCACGACAAATTGGCGCCCGAACAGGGACCTCGGCGACCCGATAGCGGAGTCCGAGAGCCACGGTCGACGGAGAAGTTGGAGCGGTCCTGTAAGCAGCGCAGGAGGCGGAAGGGATTTTTCCCCGCGCCCGGGAGCACCTACAGAGGCTGTCCCGCCTGCCACGCGCCGCCGAAGTCTGCAAAGGCTGCAACAGCGCGCTGACTAGGGTATGAACAGACAAGCGGCGTATAATTTGCTCAAATACTTCTTAGAGAAGCGGAGCATTAAGGGTATAGATTTAAAAAGGGAACTTCCTGACCTGTTAGATTATGGTGTACTTCGGGGGGTCTTTACCGATCCCAATACGGTTTTTGAAGAGGAGGAGTGGCGAAAGCTAGGAGATAAGTTGTTTGATGCTGTTATCAGTGAGGAAAAGGCGGCAAAGAAATTGATGAAGCCATGGCGGGCAGTAACTAATACGATAACTATGCATAAGGCTGAACAGCGTGG
>NW_009259427.1:1298093-1301699 GCF_000687185.1 Egretta garzetta | reverse complement strand
TTGCAACATGTTGTTAGTAATCTTAGTTAGTGCCATTGTAGCAGAGGTAACTGCGGTACCTCAACTGTCTTTTGATCCCAGGGAGAACGTATGGGTAGGGATCATACAAAGTCTATTGTTGATAATAATATTAGTTATAGTAGGGCTTGTTATGTTTAGTTGTGCAACATCATGTATTAAGCGACTAATAATGCAAGCTACGCACGACGTCTGGGTAGCGCAAAATAAAAACGGGGGAATTGTGGAGGAATTGCTAGCAGAGCAAGGACACATTAACGTAGAAATGATAACTTAGCAGGATCCCAGAAAGTATCGAAAACAGCTAGTTTAGGAGCCAATCAGGGACAAGGACGAACTGTCCTTGTTGACAAGAATAAGTCATGAAACAGGGACCTGCAATCACAAAAGTATGCAGAGAATCCACGAAAACAGGGTATCCAGACGGAGCTTGACCGTTGCGCTATTAACCAATAAGGAGCTTAGCTTTTGCAATATGTATGAGCTAATTAAGACTGTTATAAGTTGTGTAATCACATGATAATAAACGAAGTTTGCTGATCACTCATATTGAGCGACTGCTTCTTCCCTCCGTTTCGGCGAATGGCACGACAGTGGATGGTGACAAAAGGAGGATAGAGAAGCTTGGGTCCAGGGTGAGAAGATGGCATAAATACCACAGCCTGCCACATTGTGGGGAAAACAATATTTTTCACATTTATGTGAACAGTTCCAGTGTTAAGTGAGCCAGGACAAGAAGCAAAGTGTAGGAAAGAATTTAACACTTTTTTTTTTTCCTTTTTTGCAGCTTCAAAAGGACTTCAAGTGTTCTGCAAATCCCAGAACTCCTTGCATTTCCCCTGTCTCTACTTAAATAGGATACAACATTTCTTGGCTGTGCACTCAGCCCCTTTACCACTTTCTGGTTTGAACTGAATGCTTTTAAAAATTGGTGACCTGTAACCATAAAATGAATTTAGCATTTTTGTCCAAGAGGCTCCTTTTGATCTTCATTACAGAGCTCTTAGCAAAGGATGATATTTACGGGCTGTATTTAAACTAGTAACTGTAAATGTGGCCAGAAGCATTCCTGGGCAATGCAATGCACCGGTGTCTGGCACATTTTTGCCCAGGCGAGCTAACACTCTGCTGGAACAGTCCTAGGGCCCAGATGGGTGCCTATAAAGTGCCAAGGAGTGTTCATGGTCAGAAGCCACTGTTTTGCAGACCGTTTGCTAGCATAGATGGTGGGCTTGAATATGGCTTGCCCTCAGTGTCCAGGAATGGACCCAACCATGCTTGTTTTACATTGGATGGATGTAACTGTGGTGCCTTTGATAGATGTCGAACTTGGAAACCATGTTAGGTTCACCCTGTAACCAGTAGGAAGAGAGTAGCTTTCTCAGGGGTAAATCAGGGTACCTAAATTGTGTTTCTGCTCTGAATTGCCCTCTGAAGGAACCTTGCTCCTCCATTCCTGTAGAGGAGCCAAATAAGAGCATCCTCTTGCCTGGTACCTTAAATGTATGGAACATGAATGGTCTCTGGGGTATAATACCTCGTAGTAGTTTTGCTTGCCCTCTCTGTGGGGGAACATCTATTGAACAGTGCAGGGCACTAAATGTGTGATTTCTCAAAGAACCACATTTGCTGGCTGCTGTGCTAATAAAGGGGGAGGGACCCTTGCAAATGCAGATATCTACATCCCTACTGCAGTCACTTGGGACCTACTCAGCAGCCAGGGGAGTCTGGAGAGCGATTCAGCTGGGTGTTGGTGCGTTTTTAGAAAAAGGTTTTAGTGGAAAAATGTGACAATGCCACAGCCTCGGGACTTCAGGAGGAGTAGGGTGGACTGTAGCTGTGTTTGCTCAGGCTATAAGCTGCGCTGTGAGGAGAATTTGTTATTCCCATTTCATTTCATTTTATGCATTATGAGGCCCATCACTGCGGTGACAGAGTGCCTTGGTGTGCAAATATGGAAACCTTATCCAGAATCAATGTAGGCATGATTTCAAGGTAAGAAAGCAGAATCCACCTTGGCTGCAGCGGCCATGAATGGGTGATCTTCCTGGCACTGATGGATTTTAAACTTCACAGTGTGAAGATACAGTGCAATTTCAGAAAGGCAGTAAGAATTGCATAAGGCATTAAACTGCAGGGTGGAATCATATAATTGCTGTGATGTTCTGTTTTACCTACACCTTGCTACAAATTATAATGTTAGTATAGAAGCAATTGCAGTATCATTACACTGTCAGCGCCACCACTCTAGTTGAAAAATATGCCAGTTTTTTTCCTTAAGAATTTGCTTCCAAGGGTGGGTGGCACTTTAAGGATTGGTTCGTTTGCTGGGAAAGAATTTCTGATAATTGAATGAATCTGACTTTCTGTTGCGGGAATGGAAAAATGATGGAGATGTGGAGAGTAGCTGAATCTCTGGCAATGCACCGGGTGCTGCTGAGATTCTGCAATCCTAAAATTCTTGGTTTGGTGAGAAAAAAAAAGAAAAGAAACATGGTAATAAATAATGTTTGCTTTAACCTTCTTGTGTTTCTGTTCTCACCTCTCCACTATATTCTTGTGTAACTTGACAGCTACACGTGTTCAGCATTCATTATACACAAGTCCCTGGAGGAGCCCTTGGCAGCTGAGGGCTTACTTATTCTTGAAAGAATAAAAATGAAAATGAAGAAACTGTTTAGGCAGAGTCCTAAGGACAAAAGGATGGAGCGCTGGCAACTGGGGTTTGTGTTTAGCACTTTACAGGGAAGGTTTCTCAGTAGCTAACCCTAAGGGCAGCAGGATCACACCATTCGTGGCCAGGGATCACTAAAACAGACACGATGTCATGAATTTAACCAAACTTTCCAAGTGAGGGAGTTGCCTTCAAAAGGGTGTTCTAGGAAACAGCTACTCAGATTGGACTCAATTCTTCAAAAATTGTGCTCTTCCTACGGTACAAATAGAAATGGAGATTCATAAACTTGTGGGGTTTGGGGGGGAACACCACGATCCATCAGTGCCAGCTCCTGCAGCCCCTCAGGCTGTGCAGTTTCCCTGCTCAGCCCCAAGGCAGATGTACGTACAGGCTGGATCTGGGGTTCTCAGCAGAGGGAGAGCCTCATGTCCTCCTTGTATAAGCCAGTCCAGAGGCGGAAAAAGGAAATGTCAGAAAGGAAGAAGTGTCTTGTGGTTTCAGTCTGTCTTGCTTCAGTTTCAAGGGAGAGTTTGGCAGAGTTAACATCCCACTAGAGTACAAAATTATTTCTGTCTTTGTATTTTTATAGACCCTAAATCAATCTTCGTGTGTCAAAGTAGTGCTTTGCACTTTTCCTTTCCCTTTCCTCTTCTCCTTTTCCTCCCTCTCATCTCCCCCCTCTCTCTCATTTGTCTTTTCTTTCTTTCTTTTCTTTCTTTCTTTTTTCCTTTCTTTCTTTTCTTTCTTTTTTTCTCTCTTTTCTTTCTTTCTTTCTTTCTTTTTCTTTCTTTCTTTCTCTTTCTTTCTCTTTCTTTCTTTCTTTCTTTCTTTCTTTCTTTCTTTCTTTCTTTCTTTCTTTCTTTCTTTCTTTTCTTTTCTTTTCTTTTCTTTCTTTCTTCCTCCCCTTTCTT
>NW_009259427.1:1249139-1297581 GCF_000687185.1 Egretta garzetta | reverse complement strand
GGGAGGAGGGGCTGGTATGTCAGACGGCTGTGCTGACATTCAGTGGGACGTGGACAGGCTGGAGAGTTGGGCTGAGTGGAACATGATGAAGTTTAACAAGGGCAACTGCCGAGTGCTGCACCTGGAGAGGTCGAACCCCGTACACTAATAGAGGCTGGGGGCTGACCTGCTGGAAAGCAGCTCTGCTCAGAGGGATGTGGGAGTCCTGGTGGATGACAAGCTGACCATGAGCCAGCAGTGTGCCCTTGTTGCCAAGAAGGCCAATGGTATCCTGGGGTGCATTAAGAGGAGCATGGCCAGCAGGTCGAGGGACCCCACCTGGAATACTGTGTCCAGTTCAAGAAAGATGAGGAACTCCTAGAAAGAGTCCAGAGGAGAGCAACTAGGATGATAAAGGGACTGGAGCATCTCCCCTACGAGGAAAGGCTGAGAGAGTTGGGCTTGTTTAGCCTGGAGAAGAGGAGACTGAGAGGGGACCTCATCACACGTACAAATATCTTAAGGATGGAAGTCACGAGGATGGAGCCAGACTCTTTGCAGTGGTGTCCAGCGACAGGACAAGGGGCAATGGGTGCAAACTGAAACATAAGAGGTTTCAGTTGAATATGAGGAAAAACTTCTTTACTCTGAGGGTGACAGAGCACTGGACCAGGCTGCCCAGGGGGGTTGTGGAGTCTCCTTCTCTGGGGATATTCAAAGCCTGCCTGGATGAAGTCCTGTGTAACGTGCTTAGGTGAACGTGCTTTAGCAAGGGGGTTGGACTCGATGATCTCCTGAGGTCCCTTCCAACCTTTGCCATTCTGTGATTCTGTGATTCCTTTCTTCCTTCCTCCTTCCTTCCTTCCTTCCACCACCTCTTTCTCTTTGCTCTTTTCTCTTTCTCCTTTGCTTTTCCCTTTTTTCTATCCCTATTCCTTGACTTTCTTTTGAAATGGCTTGGAGGTGAAGAGACTTAAACTATCAGATCATTCACGTTGTTCTGTTCCAAACTTGCAGCCCTATTATTACACTTTCACGTCAGTGTGTTATTAATGTTAGCTTAACGCTAGTGAAAGTTCCTGAGCTGACATGCTCTTCTGACACATCTCTTACAGTGCATATAATCTATAAGACATACTGTCTCTTTTAATTTTAAAATATTTGACAGCTTTGGGATTTTTTCATAAGAGAATATTCTAAAGGATGATCTGTAAAAGTGAAGCTTAAATCCCTCATCATCAGAGAGATCTCGGTATGATTTACTTACACAAAAGGGTGTTATCTGCAGTTAGATCACTTTCAGAAAACTATGTTGTGCTTCCTTGAACAAGAAGCTCATACAAACCAAGTCAGCTTGTTCAGTGCCAAGCTGGATTCAGAGAAGGATTTCATGGCTATATGAAGCAAGACAGAAAGACCCACATCATTCAGGTTCTTAAGCTTATTCATGATGGGAATTGCTTCTCTTAACTTGAAAGTAAAACTTCTATTGCAAAAGAGATACTCAAGTTCTGTCAATATTGAGTGCAGAGGGAGAGTGGTGCATCCCATCCTAAAACTAGTGTTCAAAGACAGCTGTAGAGGATGCTAAGATAGCTCAGATTAGGTATGAGTTTCTCAGTGCCCAACGTGTCGCACCAAATCTTGGTGTGTTCCCTCTGAAATGAAACATTGCAAAGATCACTGTCTGACTGCGACTGATGGCATCTCCTGAAAGTGTATTCTTGTATCCCTTCGGGGTAATTTTAAGTGTTTCTGTCTATGTTTCAGCTCTAAATCACCGCTTCTCTAAATAGCCAGAGGCTATTTATCTCTTTTGAGTATAGAGGAAATCTAGGAAGAGTAGTCTTTCTATTCAAAAGCCAAGCTTTTTAAATTCCAGTTCTATCTTATTTCTTCAAAACCAGGAATACTCTACCAGGTGCGCAGTCACTGTAAGATATGTGAGTATCTTTTGAAAGCATTTCAGGATACATTTTCTGTAAGCAAATGTCCCCAGTGCTTGGAAACAATCGAATGCCTCTTTTGAAAGATATACAGTGTCCATTTCTTTTGGAGATTCAATGGTCACTACGACTACAATATTATTTCCCAATATTTTCTGTTGTTACTCATTTGTACTTAAGCCGCTCCTGCAGCAGACGTCTTATCAAATGTCTCTCTGTTCCTGAGGACCTTGTAGGGTGGAGCAAAGGAAGACAGGGATCAGGGTGGAAAAACAGAGTACTGGATGTGACACAGTCATCTCCTGCCAGTTCTATGTGCCTGTGGTTATCTGTAAAGATCAACCCAGGAGCAGGGCAGATAGAAAACTGTTGTCCTTGAGTCAGCACCAAGGCTTGCATGAGGCTAAACTGGATTCCCTGTTTTCTCACTGATGTGGGATCTGCAAACAATTCTGAAAAATTTGGAGATCTGTGAAAAAGGAGTGGAAAAGGAGGCTACAAGAATGAAAAAGTTATCTTACATTGAGCAAGTCAACTGCTGAGGAGCCTGTCTCTAGAGGAAGGAAATGAGGTTTCAGGTGACAGCCCTGGATGGACCTTCTGGTTCTAAGAAGCAAGTGACTCTAGGAGAAATTCACCAGCCAACCTAATAAAACACAGTTGTCTTCAGCAAGTTTGGACTACTGGAGCATAACAATAGCAAAAGAGAAGAAAGATATCATGGAAAACATATAGCTGCCTAGTACAACACTAATTATGGGACTTTGAAATAATGATAATGTATCGTTATTAAAAAAATGAAAAATGATTCATATGTATAGCTATAGACCAGTTTGCCTGATCTCACTCACAAAAAAAATAATAATTGGCGTTGAAGCCAGTGAATAAAGTATTACAGCATGGGAATTATTAGGTATTGTTATCCAAGGATTATAATTTTATGAGAAAGAGGTCATCTCTAACAAAACTAATTTCTTTCTGCGGACAGCTACAGTTTGGTTGATATGGTAACTACCTAGATATAATACATTTGTTCTTAGGCATTGTTATTGCCTATTGAATGACATTTGCATTAAAAAGTAACACTCCAGAATGGATTAAGAGCTGACTGATCTCATGTAGCAGGTGTCAGTGGAAAGTCATCATTTCTAGTGCAACTGTAAAAGGGATATATAGCAGTTCTGGTGTTATTAAAGTTTTCCATGAACACCATGGACATAAACGGAAAATCTTTGCTGATAAAATTTGTGGATAAAGCAAAGGATTGACAGAATATTACATGACGTTGAGGACAAGGAAGTAGTTTTAAACAATATGCATTTAAAAGCTCATATAGATTTGAATGACATGGCCAGAGAGTACATAACAAGGACCAGTGGTTGAAAGCTCAGGACAGTCAGTTGTATCTTCTCTTTTGTATATCTGTAAAAGTTTACAAAACACTAGAGATGGAGCTGCAGCTCAGATTTTATTACTCTTTCTGCCATTTGCTGTGGATGCTCATTGCTGCAATTCCTCTAAGCACTGTGAGTGTTTGCTCAAAGTTTGGCCTGGCAGTAGCAGAAAGAATAGGCATAAAGACTCTGCTTTGATGTTCAAATGTTTGTCAGGATTCTCACCAAAGGGCTCCAAAGGAGAGGAACAACTTTTGTCTTGTCTTTCCTATCAATGAACCCCTGCATGTAGCAATGAGACCTGATCGCTGGTTGGGACCGATTGATGTGCACACTGCTCCTTTGGACACAAGTAGCCATGCTGCTGACTTGGATGGTAAAGCACGAACCCCTTTTTTGCCTCTGTGAATTATTATGTAGCTGGAAATTGAGCATTGTGATTATTTTCTTTCCCTTGTGGACTGTTTATGGTTGTGCCTTAGATGCAGACAGGAAGGGAGAAGCAAAAAGGAGCACAGGACGTTTGTAAAATGAAGGCCAAAGTGAGGCCACAGTTCTTTAAGAGGTAATAAGAGATTTAAAGGACAGAGGTGGAAGAAGAGAATCATTTTATTAACTTTGGCATTTCTGTTTTTTGTGGCAAGACAGTTCTGCACCAAGTCAAAGCGCATGAGTTTGCTGTATAGTCCTGTTTCCAAAATAAAAGCTAAAAGCAGGAAGATTTTGCTAGCTCATACTTCCCTTCTAGGAAACCATGGTCCTTTCTAATTGGACCTGGCGGAGAGTGTGTGATGTCATTAAAGACTGGAGTGACGATTTATATCTCTATAATTCAGATATTACCTCCCTGTTGCATGAAGAGTTACACTGCCGTGTCTGAGATGGTTTAGTCTTCCCTGTGTATCTCTCAGGAGTCCCGGGCAGCAGACGTGAATGACATTTTTGTGATTTTATTCATGCCTTCCATTTGTTTACTTTTTATTTGGGGGAATTTTGCTTGTTTTGATTTCTTATGTTGCTTATTTTACTGCATAGCCATACATCTTCCAGTTCCAAGACTGGGGCTCAGAAGTGCTGTTTACTGCACTGACTCAGTGTCTGTAACCAAAAGAGCGTTTGTTGTTAGCAAAAACAAAATTCAGAGCATCAGTATAACATCTGCACGGGGCTTCTGACACTTCTAAGCAATTCTTCTGTCACTACAGCTTGGTTCTGGATGGGAATAGAGGTGGCCTAACTTTGGCTGTTGCAAGTCTTAATGAATGGTTTAAAAGTTTCTCAACTTTTCAAGTTGTCCTGGAAGAGGAGAGGTTCCCTGTTGTGGTGGGAAGTTGTGCAGACCCCTCTGATGGACAGGGACCTACCACATGTTTTCACGTCTCTAATGTTAAGACATAAGCAGGTTTCAGCAAAGTATCCTGGCTTTCAAACCGACAGGCATCAGGGAGCCCAAGAGACTTCTGGCTAAAATGTACACGAAGTGACCCTGTGCATCAATTGGTATTGGTTCCTGGTGTGGTAAAAAAAAAAAAAAAAAAGTGACTACTCTGAATTTTATCTAGAGAAGCAGCAGCCCTAAAGATGGTGCAAAGAAAATCTGAAATGCCCTGGATAACACACACTTGCATGAGTAATCAGTATCTGGCCTCCACCACTGCTGCAGCAAAGGGGTGGCTGGATGTGTTTGACTGCTTTTGATTGCTGTGTTAGTTGTTGGGGCTTCTGGCAATGGCTTTTACAGTCCCCTTTCTTTCCACTGAGCTGAGAGTGCCTCACCTGCAGCTGATAATCTGGACTGCAAATTCATTAGCACAATAAAGCAGGAAAAATATCTGATTTCATTGCTAGGCTTAACCAAACATCGTAGAATGTTGGATTTTTTTACTGAGAGTCAGGAAACAGGAGGAGAGATATAGGGCCTGCTGGCAATGTCCTCAGAAAAGTAATTTTTATCTCATGATTTTGGATGTAGCTTCACAAACAATTCAAAGGAGACCCGCTGTAGAAATTCTTCAGAGAGCCCTATGAGATTGTGCCCCATTAGTGAAGGTGTTGCCTGGGCTTGGGTCACCTTCAGCTCCCGGCTCCGCATCCCTTAGGGAGCAGTTGGTCCTTGCTGCTCCTTTACAGGCACAACAAGTAATGGTACTGAGGGAATAATGTAGTAAACACCAGGTGGAGATGATGCTAAATAACATACGCACCGAGATGAGTATTGCAGCTGCAAAGGATGTATGTATAACCATGTGTGTAACTGGGAAAATGAAGGAATGGGACTAGGCTGTCCTCACCTGGTTGTTCTTTAAGTCAGAGAAAGGACATAAATGTGGGACTGTGCAAGCGGTGAAAAGTCAGGGGTTCATTTTTATATTCTCATTAAACTGATTCCTTGAGCCATCTCTCCCCATTGCTTACAAGTGTGCATTTACCTATTGACCTGGGAAAACAAAACATAAATAAATGTTATGTCATGGCAGGTAAAAGGTGGATAGGTAGCCAGTTCTCTGCAGAAAAGCATTTACCTGTGATTATGTTGATACTAATTGGAAACATGAGAAATGGCTGACAAAGGCTGGGTATTTTCATGACTTTCTTAAAACCTGTGTGTAGGGGTAAATATTTTTCAAAGATTTAGTCATATTTAACATTGCTTTCTGCTTGAACAAACTCAAGAAGCAGACACATAAATAGTTGTGGTCTTGGAGGAGTGTTAACAGGGGAATCACAAGTGATACAGTGAGATATAGGAGAGTGGGCTTCCCTTCTTGTCTATGACACTGGCCTGCGATGGGACCTTGGTGTGACTGAAGTCACTTCATCATTCTGTGCGCTGGATTCCCTTCCCTGTCTTTGCACCTTAGGTTTGAGGTTTTTCTGAGTAGGAACTGTGCTTTCTAAAAAGTCTGGACAGCACCCAGTGTCAGCTGGGCCTTCAGAAATTTCCTTCTAACAAATCTGGGAGTGGAAACATTTGTCCAATTTTATTAAGTTTTTGTGACTTGCATTCAGATTTGCAAACTAGAGAAAGAGAAAAATCTGGAGTGATGTACTAGCTGAGGGAAAGGCTCTGGCCATCTATTCTGTTTAGCTTCTTGGCTGGCCAGTCGTCAAAAAGTGGCTTGAAACCAGACGTAGTGTATTGGGTCTCTTGCCCAGCATGTGGTTGGGTGATAAGGTAGAGGATGAGTATTTAGGGCATGCAGCAACAGGGAACAGAATTATTGCTGTGGGACCATATGCAAGTGTTGGACAAAACCCAGGAGACCTGCCTTTGTTAGTTCTATAGTTTCCAAAATGATGTGTTTACCTGTGATAATTTTGTACTGTTTCTTTTGCTTTTCAGATGTCCTGTGTCCAAATGTCCATGTGGAAGGAGACCGGTTCAAACACACCAATGGGGGGACCGATGAGATTCCAGGTAGAGAGACACACTTTTCTTTTGTACATCTGGGATTTTAAATAATATAACTGGTTGTTTCTAGTGTGATGTTCTGATTCATTACACCTTTCCTAGTAGACATTTTCTTAATCCAACACATATTCGGTGGTGGAGAAGTACATTAGAAACTGCAGGGCTGGAAAAGAGTTACCTGTTGACAGTCGACAGCAAATTAATCATGAGCTTTCTTTTGACATGACAGCAAATTAAAAAGCCAGTGGAGCTTAGTGTGGTAGATGGAGGAATGCAATAAGTCTTGGAGGTGATGGGGTTTTTTTACCACCCCACTTTTGGTGAGTTTCAATGTCCACTTATTTGATCTATGATTGTTGTGGGACATCCAAGAGCAATGGTAATTACCACTGAAGAAATGCTTATATATGTGTACAGAAGAAAACAAAAAAAAGGAAGATAAAAAGTCCCAAGAAGAACCATCTTTTCTGAAACACTAGTGAAAAATCAAGAAGAAAGCTAGTCTGGTGATATCTCTGCTTTTATATGAGTTCTGATACACCTTTCCAGCCAGCTGAAGGACTTAATCTGTCAGATATATGTGTGGGCTGAGCCTCTTTTTGAGCCCCCCAAGACCGTTTGAGCTGTTGGCAGAGAAAACCTGCCCATCAAGGATGCACTGGGAATATCTGTGACTGACCCAAGAACATAAGTCATTGCAGTGGGAGGCTCTTCTGCAACTTGATTATGAGTAGAAATGGTCACGGTCTGACAGCTCTGCTGCTTGCTCAGAGTTTTATCACTGGAGGATTTTCATTGCCTGCACAAAATATCAGTTCCCACTGTGCTGTCTGTAGGCAGCTTATTTTGGCTGCAATCTGATTACATCTAAGCCTGTGATAACGCTGGGCGGTAACATCTTTTCTGTTAGACCCACACTCATATTCCCCAAACACCCATTTTCAACTGCTGTCTATTGCTAGGTCTTGCATTAACCTGTTCTGATAGCCCTGCTGTCACTGGAGCAAATAGTCCTACTGATTTTGAAAAAAAAATGTATTTGCAGTGGAAGGTGCTGCTCAGAATGAGTAGGAAGGTTGTGTGCCTCAGATGATCTTCTGTGTGATCCTTCCCAGAAGAATGGAGTTGCAAATGGCTGCCTGTGTCTACTTGATGTTTAACCGAATTTTAATTCAAGTGCTAGTTCATAGACTCTGTGCTTTTATCTGATGTCAAAAATATATCTTGATCAGTGTAAAGGACAAGAATCCCACTTCAGGTCCAGTGCAAAAGTTTTGAGTAGAGTGAGGTGTAGGTGCATATACGCATTTATATTTATATATGTGTATATATATATATTTATGCTCTTCTGTAAAGTTTTTGACTTATTTTTCCTTTTATCCTCAAATCCCACTTCCCTCCTAAAAAGCAAGTCGATATTCAGCATTTTAACTTAATAGATGACTTTACTGTCTTAGATCTGTAGACTAGTTCAGGTTGGAAAGGTCCTATGGAAATCATCTAGTCCAACCTCCTACTCAAAGCAGGGCCTACTTCAAAGCTAGCTCCACTTTGAAGTTAGAACAGGTTGTTCAGGGCCTCATACAATTGAGTTTTGAGTATCTCCAAAGATGGACATTCCACAGGTCCTCTGGGCAACTGTTCCAGTTTGGTCACTATCACATTGAATAATTTTTTTTCCCCCCTAAATTCTTTTTAACCTAAACAGAATTTCATTTATCTCTGCATGTCTGTTCCCCTGGTTAGACTGATAGCATAGGGCTGTCACCTATTTGACCTAGGGAGCTTCTGTTTACTGTAGAGTGTAAACGGTCACCATGTCATGCAGTCACTTAATAACAGGATTGTTACAGTATTTAATTAAAGGACATCTCTGGCCCGTCTCCACCAGTACAAGAGGATTTGTAGAAGGCTCCTGATTGCTCCTATGTGGTGACACAATAATGATTTTTTTCTCTTCCTGTTCTTGGTGATTAGGAAAATGTATGTTTCTTCTCTGGAAAAAAATAAATGGATATTCTGGGTCTGCTAAGGGTCATTGTGCTGCTGGAGATGGATCAGTATAGGACCAAAATTCTGTTCCACTCCTTATGTACTCCTTACATACTCTATAGCATTTTGTGAAGACTCTGGGCCTCTGGGTCCAATTCCGACAGAAAATGATTGCCTTCTCCCAGCTAAAGTAACTGGAAAATTTCTGTTGTCTTAGTGTGCTGTGTTCCATCTTGCAAAAGGACATGTTGTGCTGTTAGTTATTGCTGAAGGGCTTTTCTGTTCTGCCCCAAAGAGGACTTCTCTTCAGTTTTGAGGAGCAGCCTGCCTGCTGCTCCCTCACGCTTGTCAGAGCGGTTCAGCTCTGGAATTTCTCTGGATTCACCAGTGACCGCACTGGAGGGAGGTTGTTCCTCTGCTACCCAGGTCCTCATATATGCAAAGATTTGCAGTTAATACCTGTATCTTCTGCTCCACTTGGAAGCTTAACGACAACCAAAGTTGATCCTTGCCCAGCAGTGTCCTAGCACAGAACTTCATAGCTATGTCTTGCACAAGCTTGTTTTTATACGGATTCAAAGTGCATCCCCATGGAGTGGAAGATGCAGCAAATTTCATTTTGGGGACAGGGAAGATGCTATTAAAAGGCTTCTCGGATTAAACACCTCTTCCATCTCTCAGACAGGGACAAGACATCAGGACTGAAGGTAAGAGGGACAAAAGTCTTTCCAAGGATTTTTTTTTTTTTTTCCTTATTTTTTTATTGGGTGAAATGCACCAGCAGATGGCACAGGCAATTCTTTCACACAGAACATCACCAGTGCTGGCCCTTTCTGGAATATGAGTTACAGCATGACCTGCTACCTTTCAGTCTGTGTCTGCAGTTAAGTGAAAGTGAATTGAGCCACTTGATTAGTAGAAGTAAAAATAGAAGCTAAGTCACAAAATGAGCTATAAAAGGGCAAACACCGGCAGATGAAGGGAACCAGTGGTGTGACTGAGAGGTGGAAGTTGCATGGGGTTTTGTTAAGTCGGAGGGGTGAGGAGGGTGGCTCCATCCATAATCAAGTGAAAACTGCATCAAAAAGCACATTGTGAGCTGGAAGAGAGCCAACAGCCTAAACTGATATTTTCCTTTTAAAAGACAGGTGATCTTTTGTTTTCTTTAGAGAAACAGAAGTAAGTAAATCTCATCTATCTGGACTTCAGCAAGCATTTGTTGAGTGCTGTATTGAAAATCACTGCTGAAGGGGAAAAGGGTAGAAATTAGCAAAAGTTGTAAAGGGAGCCATAAATGGGCTAGCAGGGAGGTAATGATGAAGTTTCAAGAAAAAGGAGTAAGAAGCCAGAGGGCAGGCAGTGGTGGACCTCCACAGGTCCAGTTTTAGGTCTACTCTTCTCTGTGAGTTATCACTATATGCTTTGGGATTGGAATATCCTTGAAGAAGGAACTGGTTGGCCTCAAAAACCTGGGAGTTTTTCCAACTGACTTGGGACTATAAGTTTAAGAGGCCTGTCCTAATAACAGGACTTTTTGCTGTAAACTCATACTCTGGGAACTGATGGTGTCTTAGTCAGCAGGTGTTTGTAAGTCACAGTGCTTTACAGCTGGGGAAAAAGTCAAAAGACATCACTGGATAAGGTAAAGTAGGTCTTGTAGGGAAGAATTCATGCGAGTGGACAGGGCTTTGGTTACTGCTTATCTAGAAAAGTGTGCTCAGATCTCCTTAGCTCAGGAAAGATGGATTCAGCCTCAAGGAGCTACTAGGGTGTTCAGGAGCCAGAGAGGCTATTTTCAAACAGGAGATTAAAAAACTGGGATTGGTTAATCTTGCAGTGTGCAGGTGGAAAGGGGAGATGCTATTGCTTTCTGCAAATAGATCAGGGGAATAGTGGAAGGGAGATAGTGGAATCACTCAAGCTAAAGGACAAAGAGTATAATAAGAAATGGGTTATCAACTGTTTAAGAGAGACGTTCAAGACATTAGAAGAAGGTTTCAAACCGTCAGAGATATGAAGTACAGGAACAAGTGGTGAAGTAGTACTAACGGAGACAAATAAACAGTGATGGACAGTCATGAGTCCTCTCATAGCAAAGGATTGTACTCTATGACCCTCTGGTATCATAGCATTTAAATAAAAAATCACTATCTGTAGCATTCAGTAAGGCTGCCACAATGAAATAGGATCACATGAGGTAAGAATATGTAGGCAGCTTTACTCTACTACTGGTACAAATTTTGGCAGTGAAGTGAAGCAGTATCCGCTTAACAGTTCATAACATGTAAATTCAGAGTATAAATGTTGCTGCATGCATTGAAAATCACACAGGGAATTTTGAAAGAAAGCAAGAAATCTGGTTAGAATACCAGGATAAACACAGTTTTTCTTCCAGAAAGCCTGATATTTTAAAGCAATGCTTAATGATACTTTAAACAAAGTTCTTAGAGCATCCTTGTGGGTACCATGGGGTTTTTTATCAAGCAGAGAAATGAAGATAAAAGAGGGTTCAACTCATCTGCCCTGAAGTATTAAAAATAACCCTCCAGTTGGAATACTTAATATCTCCTATATTGCTGAATTGTCATTTTGGTTCCATCAGCATTTAACAAAGAATCATGGCCTACTCTTAATCATGACCAGGCAGGAAAACACAAGGATAACTTTTTGCACCCTGAAGATGTGCCTCCTGTGTATTTTTATGAACTTCTACATTGCATCGAAATGACACATGAAAGTTATTGAAAATGAATTCTATTTCTTGAGGTTTTAAAACTTGACATTTGAACTATTTGTATTTTAAACTAGACCTGCAGGACATGGGATTTGGTTGCAGAAATCTGGGTGATCCCTAGAATTAAAAATGGGCTGACCGCTAGTCCTCAACATTATCCACCAGAGGAGAAAACACTCCTTAGCAGCTAGTGACTGCTGCTTTCAGAGGGAATCTGCCACAGAAGTAAAGGAAGACCTGAAATGATTTCCATAAGTGCTAAGAGAAATTAACCCTGGGGAGGGACGCCTCCAACCAATACATCGTGCACCCCATACAAGCCACTCTGGATGGTGTTAATGGGGCAAGGAGGGAACACAGAAGCCCTGACTCTAACTCCTAAGTAGTCACAAAGACTGAGTGTATAAAGAACAGCAGAAATTGCATTATGGGTTGTACCACAGATTGACCTCAGCCTCTAACTCTCTTCCCCATCTCGGAAACCTCCATGCCCAAGTGAGCAAAATGTCAGTGTATTTATGACCTCTGTGCTTTTCTGTAGCTCTATAAAGGATGTTTGTGCATTTTACGATAGAGGCGCTGGTTGTAAAACTAGTACCCTACAATTATAGACTGCAGTGGCTGGGTTTAACTGTCAGCATGTCTCCAGTGTCCTGCGGTTTGCAGCACAGGGTTCGCATTCCAGAGATGCCAGTGACTCACCAGCTAATTATAATATCCCTGGGACTATTTATATTTGACCACTAAAACATGTGGTAGCAGGAGGAAATTGGAGTGTCCAGGCTGTTGAACCTGCAGAACGAGCACATTAGACCAATGTCCTCTGGGGGACAAAAGCGTTTTTGTGGTGCCTGTGCGATGGGCATTTCGCCCTCCTTTTGCATTTGGCAGTCTGTATTATCCCTCTCATAGTCTCCTTGGGAAGCCCCTGAAAAATCCATGAATAGCTGCAGAGATTTGTAATGGATCACTGTCTTCAGACAGTAGATGCACAGACATGGTGGTCACCAGCAAAGACTGCACGTATGAGTGAAGGTGAAGCTGGCTATTCGTGAGGACACCAGCCGCTCCCCTCTCCATCCTCAGTGTTATACCTGTATAGGCAGGACTGGATACACCTGTGATGTGGATGAGAGATGGTGCAGAAGGATGAAGCTTTGCTGGGCCATGGCATAGCCACTTTGCTGCCACATTTTTCAGTGACCCCTCACTAGGCAAAGATAATGGGGAAAGTGCCAAGGGCTTCTTCCTTCCTCCTCCCCCAGTTCTTGCCCTAGGAAGTCCCCCATATCAAATTTCATAAAGAATTATTGGCACTGCCTTGGGAGCTAATGTTCTCCATTCTTTAATGGCAGCGCTAGGTTAACGGTTGGACTTGATGATCTTAAAGGTCTTTTCCAACCTAAACAATTCTATGATTCTATCATCTGCAGAGCTGAATTTGAAACCTGGTTCCCGAGACATGTACATCTATCTATAGTTGCTATATATCCATGAGAAGTATATAAGGAAAGAAGCAGCCGACCTGTACCTGTAGTCCCAAGAGCCATTTCAGCCTCCTGTGAGCTGGAGAAAATGGATGGACTTGTGCTGTGGGGTGGATTTACCCTCTGGCCTGGTAGGTGGAATACTTTCAGTGCAAGGGACCTTAGCGAGACACTTTTAGCTTTGCTTTCTAGGATTCTATGTACTGTGCAATAGCTAATCTTAACATTATAGCCTAGATCATTGCACTTAAAAGATCTTTGAAGTTTTTCAGAGGTTGCCAAATGATTCAGCCCTCTTCAAGGACATTTTCATACCCAGCAACTCCAAGAAAACTACATCAAGCAGACTCCTAAGCGCAGCCACTGCAGTCCTGTGGGCTAGCTTTAACCTGTGCATTAGATGTGTGCTGTGGTACATCCAGTGTCCACATCCCCCACTTATCCATTGCGAGGACCCGTGGTGGTTTCTTTTGGGCTTTTGTACCAAGGAATTTCCTTTCTACAGAAACTAAAGAATTGGGAAGTGAAAGTGTACAGTCACGCCAAGAGGGGGTAGCGTGCCACCGAAGTCTGCATCTGGATTAGGAGCCCAGAAAACTCAAGCATCCTGCAGAGTATGCATAACCATGCTGTCACCAACAGAGCTGGGTTGAGTTCCTTGAGTAAACCCCCCATGTTTTCAATGAATCTTTTTCCTAATATGGGCACAGATGTAGCTATTACCCAACATCGTGGATCTCAGTGGACTTCTGGCACTGTGAATGACCTGACCAATGCTGGGCACCAGATCTGTGCTGGAGCAGGCAGCCTGGCTGAGCTGCTCAAAGACATCAGGAAACATGGAGGATGAATGCTGAAATTACTTTAGAATCTGCTACTGCAAGAAGAAAACTGGTAACAGCTCAGCGGTCCCTGTGAAAGCCTTCCTTTAGTCTGAACCCCAGCAGTGGCAAATTCTGATTTCTGCATTCATGTAAAGGACTTAGCAAGGGTTAACCATGCTCAGGAATGTGCACATGAAGTATTCAGATCTACCTGCATATTAGAAAAACAAAAATAAATCTATCCCTAAAGGCTTTTTTTTTTCTTTTTGGCTTGTAGTATTTACTTTCTCCCAGAAGTTAAACAAGCCATGAATTTTTCGTATTCCAGTGCATTTGAGATTGATGAAAAGGAAATAAATTCAATTTTTGACTATTCATAGCTGAAGAAGCAACCAGCCCTTTGGCTGTAAAAAGACTAATAGTCTGGCTGACTATGAGGTACTTCGAGATATTTCTTGGTCCAAATATTTTAGAGCAATTCTACCTGAGAAAGAGATTTCTGCAAAAGAGGTGCCTGGAGAAACCATCCCATAGATTCTTCATCAGTGCACGCTGTTTGGCCGTTGCGCACACATGATGGGATGAAGGTACAGATATAATTTCAATAAACTCCTCCGAACACCTGGAGTTAAATCAGCCTGTCTGATGTGAATGGTCTCTGATGGCAGCTCTGACCAGGTTTTGGTTTACCTGTAGATCATAGAATCATAGAATCACTTTGGTTGGAAAAGACCTTTGAGATCATCGAGTCCAACCTTTAACCTAACCCTGCCATCCCATCACTAAACCATGTGCCTAAGCACCTCATCTATCTTTCTTTTAAATACCTCCAGGGATGAGGACTCGACCACCTCCCTGGGCAGCCCATTCCAGAGCCTGACAACTCTTTTGGTGAAGAAGTTTTTCCTAACGTCTAGCCTAAACCTGCCCTGGCACAGCTTCAAACCATTCCCCCTCATCCTATCATCTGTTACCAGGGAGAAGAGGCCGACCCCCACTTCACTACAGCCTCCTGTCAGGCAGTTGTAGAGGGCAATCAGGTCTCCCCTCAGCCTCCTCTTCTCCAGCCTAAATAACCCCAGTTCCCTCAGCCACTCCTCATATGACTTGTGCTCCAGACCCCTCACCAGCTTGGTTGCTCTCCTCTGGACATGTTCCAGCAACGCAACATCTTTCTTGTAGTGAGGGGCCCAAAACTGAACACAGTCTATTTTGTACTGATCATCTGGCATAAAGCAACCACCACACTCTTAGAGAGCAGTCCCTACCTGCTTTCAAGTCAGGTCTTGCTCATAGCACCTAAAATTAATGGGGATATTTTTATTTTCATGAACAACGTGTTGATGGGGTTTTCCTATAGCCCAGATAATAGCATTACAAGGGGACTTTAGCAGGCTATGTCTTTGTAGAGTCTTTTTCCTCAAATACATTTTCTTACCCTGAAAATAATACCAGCCTCTCATAGAAGCAAGCAGTAAGAATTGTCGCTGGTTATGCTGAACTCATCAGTCCTGCCACTCTGCTCTCATAAACAGTTAGCCGCTGTCATTTTTTCTCAGCTGTATGTATAGAGTCCTCTTGGGTCCACTGTGCTGCCAACAAAACTTTTATTCAAAGAAATGTAGTGTCCTACCCTCCCCACTCCTGTCCCAAGCGGTGAGTTTTGCAGTGATGCCATTTTATGGCTTTCCAGAGGAACGCAGAGCACCTTAGCGCCCGAGGAACAAAAATGAGGACTTCAAAATAGAGGAACTAATTAAAATCAGAACCTAATACAAATGGCCATGGTAAGTTCAGCTGGTGCAAGCCTATCTGGCATACAAGGACATCAAAGGAATAATGAACCCCTGTTTAATCTTGTAAATCACTGGAGCAGGAAAGGAGCTGAAAGAGGGACCGTGGCACTAAGCCAGGTGTCCATCACTGAGAAAATGGGGAATGACTTCAACCCAGAAAAGCCTTCAGTAATGAGGCAAAGAGTTCAGTGTCAAAACCAGCTTTCAGTGTCGTTCAATATGCCACTTGCAACTGTCCGAAAACCGAGAGGCAAATGGGTAAGAGAGAATGAGTGGGCTGCTGCAGATAAACAGCGCAATGCAGCACACAAAGCGGTGTGTTATTAACGTGAGATCAGGTGCTGAAAGGTCCTGCCACAGAGGCAGCCACTGTAGATGTGTGTTTATTTCCCGTTTTTACAACAGGCATGGGGTCAGATTGCAACAGCCCTTTCCACCACGTGGGATGGCTGTAACTGTATATTCACTTATTTGCTTGTGGTCTTCACCTCTCTCTCACACTGTCTCTTTGGCCTAATTTTCTCATTGGTTTTATATCCCTTTTAGCTTTCCTGAAGCGTTATCTTTCCTTTCCTGTGTAAAGCTGCCAAGTGCTGTATCTGACCCCTGTTTTTGACTGAAGCTGTAGGCTGATGTTTCCGAAACAGGGTGTCCCCATAGCTCAGCCTGGTCATCGCCTGCTCACCTGCCTCGCTCCTTCCCGAAGCTTGTTCCTTTTTGAGGTATAACTCTGTTATATTCCTCAAGCAAAGTTTCTGCTTCTCATAATCCCTGATGTGGATTGGTGCTTGAGCTGAGATCAAGACCTTTTTGTGATCTGCATGGGACTCTTGTGGCCTGCTTCTTTGCTGGGGACAAGGAAAAGTAGAAATTGCATCTCCCACGCGTTGTGATGCAGAGGAAGCAAACCAGGATCAGTAAACCAACAGCCTGAGTGGTGGCATCATACATCAGGGGCAAATCTGGTTTATTATTGTTATAAAACTGAGACCATCTAAAGGGTTCTCTAAGGCAACTTATGGAGAATCACCTGGAAGGTAGCAAGCTTGCTGGAAGATACCTGATTCATGCTGGTCTAAGTGCTGTTCCGTGTGCTTCAACAAAGCCTCATTATCAGCCTAAGCTCTTAGCTGCTGTCCTCACTGAAGTCCGGTGGATCCAGCGAGAAGAAAGTCAGACCAGCATGAAGTGCTGCTTAAATCCCAACCATAGCATCTGTGGAAAAAAAGGGCAACTGGTTAATAGCAAGAACCTCTGTAAAACACCCTTTAATCTATAGGATTTGGAAAATTTTGTAGTTCCAAAATTCCTTTGCAAGCTGCTTGTAAAATATAGCAAATTAATTTTTTTACTGATGTGCAACCCCTTTAGTCACCACGCTGCTTCATGCAGGGTTTGTAGGCATACCGTAAATCTCTCTGGTTTGTTCCTCCAGAGGTACAGTCCCTAATGCTTTGGGAATAAGTCAGACAACCATGGCTGCATGATGTTGCTGCATCAAACTGTTGAGCTGGGAGTGCTAAATGTGGGGTGAATTATCTATGCAAAAAATAAGCTGCTGCTTTTTCTGTCTCTGCTGGAGAGGTGATCTAGAGAGGAATAAAACAGTACAAGGAGAGAGAATTCCATTGTAAGACTTTGGAAATCACTTTTTTCGACAGCCAGAGTTAAAAAAATTTAGTCCAGTAAAAGACTTCTTGTAAGACTTTGGAAATCACTTTTTTCGACAGCTAGAGAGAGTTAAAAAAATTTAGTCCAGTAAAAGACTTTATTTGAAACCCCATTTTGCAATCATTCACAATGAGGCAGGTCTAAACAGTATCTGAGCTGCAGGACTCTGACCTTACCTGTTGTCTAGATGACCATGAGCAAACAAGTGACACCTGTGTGCCCCATGGAGATGCTGGGACAATGTGAAGATTTAGCATCTGGCTGCTTTGACATTGACCCCAGTGTTGTCCTCATAGGCATCTCACTGACCCAAGAAAGAAGAAAAGGGCTTTGGCTGCCTCCTGCCAACACTGAAGGTTGATAGCATCAGTGTGCACCTCACCCCCTCCTAAATACCGCTCCTTGCTGCCAAGTGGAACTGTGGTTGGGGCCGTGATATACTGATATGGATGTAGATAATTTTAATGTGGTGGAAGAGCCTTGGAGACAAAGACTTCAGTGAGCTCTTAAAAATATCCCTAATATCTGACTGTCTGTCAGCTCTTGCTGGGATTTCCTTTCCTGTCGAGGAAGGAATGTCGGGAACAGCAAAAATATTGTAGCAGATGATGGATACTATAACAATAACAGCAACACGTGTTGAGTAAAGCAGGAGGTCTCCCCTTCAGGGCTTGGACACTTTTACTTCTATTCCAGCCCTGAACTGAGACATATCTTGGCTGTCCAGAAATAGCTGGTTTCAGCCTAGAGCATTGTGGAAGATAATGATGCCATAGGTTTAGATACGGCAGAAGAAAAATACCCCTCATCTACACAGACTTTAGGTAACTAATTGCCAGACATAGCTGGTTAAATGCACTATTTAACTTCAGAATATGTCATGATAACATTTTTTCTGTTATTTTTTAAAGTATATATTAACACATAAGGTAACAAAGACAGGTAACAAAAATGAAGGCTTTTTATAGTAGCAATAGCCTTGCAGACCATACTGGAGGAATTGAAAGGGACGTTCAGGATCTAGTGAGCATGCAGGCTCTTCCTTGTGAGCACAGGCAATCCGTGAAAGCCTAACTTTCAAGACGGCAGAAATGTTGGGCAAGAAAATTGATAATATCTTTTATTTGCTGAAAGACTCCCAAGTGATACTGTTCTTCCTAAGAATTTATACACTCCTCTAGTCTACCATAAAGTTTATTGCCATTGACCTCCCTCTAGTAAAAGTAACATATGTTGTTTTATCACAGGCAATACAGTTTGCTATTTTCAGAAGTCTCAGAGAACTGGTAGCTGATGACAACCTCCCTGACCTTGGCTATTGGTGATACTCCATCAATACTTTGACAAGGCTGGTAATTCAGCTGAGAGTTTAAGCAAGACCAGAGTATGGAGCAATTTCTGCAAAAGCTGGTTTGTTTTATATTAGTGCCTGTGGCTGGAAATCCTCCATAATAAATATATTCCGGACACATCACCTGTGGCTCTGATGTCCAGTGCCTTTCCTGATTTCTCTCTCACCTGCTTTACACATTCCCCTCCAGGCCATTGTCTCACCAGAAACTTTCACAATTAGAAGTAGCCCAGTGGTTCCCCCTGTGAGTGTTGCCTTGGGCTCCTTGGGAATGCAAAGCAGGAGACTTCTCAGAAGGTGTCTTCAGACTAAAGAAGAAGTTAATGGCTCTGTCCTGCTTTGAGAAGACTTTCCAAATCTGCACACTGCTGTGTTTTCTGGCTATTAAAACTTCTCTTTGTTGCTCTGGTTTTCTGGGTTTGGGTGCTGGTTTAATTTGGGGTTTTGGGGTTTTTTTTGCTCCTGAACACAGGACAGGCAGGAAAAACCTCAACATGCACACTAGCTGCCACCGTGCTGTCATTATCAGATCCTTAATGGAGCCAGGCAGAAATCCATCTCATTCTCAGGGCAACCTACCATGGGCCTTTTAGTTATGAAAGGATGGATGTCATGCGGATGAAGCGAGACTCTTCTCAGTGGTGCTCAGTAACAGAACAAGGGGCAATGGGCACAAACTGAAGCATAAGAGGTTCCAGCTGAATATGAAGATGAACTTATTTACTTTGAGGGTGACAGAGCACTGGACCAGGCTGCCCAGGGGGGTTGTAGAGTCTCCTTCTCTGGAGATACTCAAAACCCGCCTGGATGATGTCTTGTGCAACCTGCTCTGGGTGACCCTGCTTTAGCAGGGGGGTTGGACTGGATGATCTCCAGAGGTCCTTCCAACCCTTGCCATTCTGTGATTCTGTAATTCTGTGATTCTATGATTCTGTGATCTTGAAACAAATGTTGTAGGACCACTGGACAAGTACAGAGCTGTTTGATCATCCTTTGGCCACGCTTTAGGGTGTGGTTGGGTGCAGTGTGGACATCTCTCCTATAAAAGAGAATCTGGTTGCATATTACAGACAATGCAGAAATTACCCAGTGCCGAGTTTTGCCCATCTTTTCCCTGTAACAGGCAGATCTGGGGGTGTTTTCTGATTCTGGAAAAATGGGCTCCTTCCTGTAAGGCAGTTATTACTCTCAAGTAAGGAGACATTCGGCTGATTTGATCAGCAGAGCAGTGCATAAGAAATTGCTTGTCAAGCCAAATATGCTGTTAGCTTCTCTTTCAGGTCACTATTTTAATTTTAATGTTAATGGACTAGAGTGTGCTGCTTTTCAGGAGATGTAATCATGTTAGAGGGTTTCAGTGGCCCCATATTGTTTTAGTAGCTATAATGAAGTAGGAGGCTTGTGATCACAGAGCATTATTCATTTTATTAATTGCCATATTTACGGCATTACTGATTAAAAAGTTTATAAGCCAACTGGGAAACCACACCTGCCCTGGTACACAACAAAACCACCTTTTAAATCAAAGCAACTGAGAACAGGAAAGTCCCACCCTTTCATCCTGTGCTTGAGCTTGGTGCAATGACTGCATAACCATACCTTTGTCCCTGCTAATTTAGGAGGGTATGTTCCTTCCCATTTCACTTGTGGAAAGGACAGTGAAGGATCTCATTTTCACTATGGCACTGACAGCGTGGTTCCTCCTTGGTGATGGAAAATACAACGGGCAGCCCATATTTCTGCTGTTACTCCAGCCCAGAAATGCTGTACGACAGACTAAATGGCCAGTAAGGTGTTTGGGGAAAGATCTAAGTGAGGTGTTTCCACTGCACTGTTAGCACTGGAGAAATGATTACAGCATCACCTGATTTTTACATTAACATTGTGGTTCAAGACTAAATTAAAAGCATCATGCTGCCTCCCTCACAATCCCAGTTCCAGCCCTAAATTCAACAAGGAAACATACTCAACCCATAGTGCTTCCAAGCACATGAAGTAAACAACCACAACAACAACATGACAATAATAATAGTAGTAGTAATAATAATAATTAATATATTTCATATACAGATTATATATTTTGTCTTGTCCTTCAGCTGAAATAATCTTAGAGGTTACTTTAAAGCACAAGCTCATTTTAAAGTTTCCCTAGATGTCTTCTTCCCAGTCCCACCTGGACAATCTGCCTTGATGAATTTCTCAGCTCAAATGACAATATTTTGAGTTTGCTTCTTTCCTCTCCCACTTAGATGTGGAATGGTATCTGTTTAAGAAGACTCTTATAATAAATGATCAGGATAGCAAACTTAAGATATTGCTAGTCTGCATTTAAAAACCTGAAACCTTTATTCAGTCCTGGAGGAAAATGAGACAGTGTAAATGTAATTTATGTGTGATTAGTTAGCATTTTTTTTTGCCTTTCTTCTGCCTCATTCAGTGCACAAAATGGGTAGCATTCCCTATGAGTGGAATATATCCCACCTAATTTCAGCAATCTGAAAATTACTGTCTGTATGGGCTCCCTTTCTGCTGCATGGAAGGAGGTATGCGCTGCCAAATGGTGATTCAGCCTGTCTTTAAATAGGTCTGAGACA
This sequence comes from Egretta garzetta, assembly GCF_000687185.1. NCBI lineage: Eukaryota > Metazoa > Chordata > Aves > Pelecaniformes > Ardeidae > Egretta > Egretta garzetta. The sequence continues at coordinate 1,276,401 of NW_009259427.1, read as the reverse complement.
GATGTGATGAATTGTCTTCCTAGAGACTCCTATACTTCTCTGCTGACCCACAAGGGAACCAAAGCAACCTGCATACATCAGATGTCTCCTTTTCAGACAGCTAAAATTAGGAGAGATGCATCTCATCCTCAGCAAAGTTCTTCGTTGTTTAGTATGGCCTGATGACATTTTTTTTGGTAATGCTACTGAAATACTTTAGCAACAAAAGTGTCCATCACCTCCATGGGCTTTGGTTGGCCATGGAGTATCTAAGAGTGGAGGCTGTCTCACCAGATACAGACCTTTATAGGTGAGGTTTGGTATGCAGCCCAAGCATCCTAAGCTCTCTTTAGGTCAATGGAGAGAAATATGCAGTTTTGGCATCTGGTTTAGTATGAAATTAATCTTTCCTTAGAAGTGCCGGTATTTGCCTCTCTGTGCCTAACTGAGAGTCTCTGTTATTACCCTGCCTAGAGAGCTGACATTTAGCCAGATGAACCCCATGTGAAGTGCTCTGTAAACATGAATTATTTTGTTTCATAGCTCCCTCTAAGGAAAGTGGAGGCAATATCTCAATTTGACACAGAAAAAATTAATAGTGTAATTAAAACAAAACCATTTGCTGGTTTTGAGTGTGGACTCTGACACATCTAGGGCTTAACTTTCCCATGGATGTACATGACGTTTTTCAAAGAACAATCCTCATTCATTTTTTAATGAAAAATATATCAAGGCATTTGCAATTTGCCGATCCATAGCCCGAATAAGAAAAATCATATTATGATTTACCTATGTGTTTTATTCAATCCTGAATGCAAATGAGATAGTCTAAGTTATGAGCCTGACTTATTTTCATTACATCAAGTTCTGCTTGAATTCAGTGCACAAAATGGGTAGCATTCCCTATGAGTGGAATATATCCCACCTAATTTCAGCAATCTGAAAATTACTGTCTGTATGGGCTCCCTTTCTGCTGCATGGAAGGAGGTATGCGCTGCCAAATGGTGATTCAGCCTGTCTTTAAATAGGTCTGAGACAGATGTGATGAATTGTCTTCCTAGAGACTCCTATACTTCTCTGCTGACCCACAAGGGAACCAAAGCAACCTGCATACATCAGATGTCTCCTTTTCAGACAGCTAAAATTAGGAGAGATGCATCTCATCCTCAGCAAAGTTCTTCGTTGTTTAGTATGGCCTGATGACATTTTTTTTGGTAATGCTACTGAAATACTTTAGCAACAAAAGTGTCCATCACCTCCATGGGCTTTGGTTGGCCATGGAGTATCTAAGAGTGGAGGCTGTCTCACCAGATACAGACCTTTATAGGTGAGGTTTGGTATGCAGCCCAAGCATCCTAAGCTCTCTTTAGGTCAATGGAGAGAAATATGCAGTTTTGGCATCTGGTTTAGTATGAAATTAATCTTTCCTTAGAAGTGCCGGTATTTGCCTCTCTGTGCCTAACTGAGAGTCTCTGTTATTACCCTGCCTAGAGAGCTGACATTTAGCCAGATGAACCCCATGTGAAGTGCTCTGTAAACATGAATTATTTTGTTTCATAGCTCCCTCTAAGGAAAGTGGAGGCAATATCTCAATTTGACACAGAAAAAATTAATAGTGTAATTAAAACAAAACCATTTGCTGGTTTTGAGTGTGGACTCTGACACATCTAGGGCTTAACTTTCCCATGGATGTACATGACGTTTTTCAAAGAACAATCCTCATTCATTTTTTAATGAAAAATATATCAAGGCATTTGCAATTTGCCGATCCATAGCCCGAATAAGAAAAATCATATTATGATTTACCTGTGTGTTTTATTCAATCCTGAATGCAAATGAGATAGTCTAAGTTATGAGCCTGACTTATTTTCATTACATCAAGTTCTGCTTGAAAATTAGTTTTAATATCCGTGCATATGTTTCACGGTGTTACTTAGGCTCTGTAAACTGCACGTTGTTAGGAAATCTCAGGAAAAAAAAAAAAGAGATTGATTACATCTGACTCTTAACTTGTTTCCACTGGAAAAGCATGCTAGTGTGCACACCTTCACAGTTGCTCGTGATGTAAACGTTAGCTTGAGTTGTCAGAGAAAGGTGAGAGAAAGTTTAGGTCTGAGCTAATGATGAGAAAACTTAGCAAGAAGTTCTTGTCAGATCATCTCCTTGTGTATTTTGAGCAACGGACCTTTATGAGCTCCACTAGATGAGCAATACTCCACAGCCTGAGGACTCTGGTGACTTGACATTACAACGTCACTTGGGCAGCGCTTCAGCCTTCACCATTCACAGCTCAGCTGCTGTGAATGGTTAGCAATCTCCCTTACCAGCAACATTCACCTGCCTTCCTCATGTTTCTATGATTGGTGTAGATGAAGGATATGTGCTGCATGGCGAAATGACCTACGGGAAGGTTTGTATGGACAGGTCATACTGGTTTTTATGTGATAGCCAGAAGGGAGCTCTCATGTTCTGGTAGGGTCTATTTGCTACGATTTATGTCTGTGATCATGGCTGATCACAGGATGTCAGAAGGGTGTATCACTGGAGTTGTTGCAGAGGTGATTATGAGGTGGAGCCACGAGGCCCTGGAGCATCTTAACTGCCTTATCTGCCCTCCTGACTGTCCAGCAATAGCTGGAAATAGAGTGGACAGGAGAGAAAAGCTGTTGACAGCCAGGACAGTTACTGTAATATAAAAGGCCTCAACTTGGCACCAGGCAACCATTTCTACCTTTGCAAACAATTAAGATTATATTTCCTCAGAAAAAGCTATTTCTTTTGAAAAAGCTCCATGATGGAAGCCTTATGTTTTATTTGCTGTCTGCTGTCACATCTTGATTTGCCTCAGGACTGGCCTACAGAGGGTTTTTTGCACCTATTTATTCCTTTACATTTGAAGAATTATTTCATTAGGTGGGTGCCTTTTCCTCTTGCAGCTGTTTTCAAGCCTTGCAGTGGCTTTCAGCTTATGAGTTGTGAAAGGTTCACGAGGGCAATTAAAAAACCCAAGAATCTTAGGGCCTAAGCTTACCACACAAAAATGTTTATCTATCCTATAAAAGTTTTAGGACCTTACTAAATGAACAAAGTTAAAAGCACTGCCATAGTTTAAAATCAATTTATCAAAACAAGCTACTATAATATCAACAGTTTTGTGTGCTGGAATTACACCCACAGGAGTTAATTTGTGTAATTGTATATGTATGAGGGGGAGATGAGTTTGGAATAGCCCAAATAAAAGAAAAACACAGGTTCTCTACTCAGTCACTCTCAACCTGGCTTTTGCAGTGTCTTTGCCTCTAACTCTACAGCGTGTATGGTTATGGGAGCAGCTATTAGTTTGGATGTGCATCCTGTGGAGCCAGTCTGGAGCTAAAAGGAGGATGGTTGCATCCCATCCACATAGTACAGCACCTCCAGGAATTGGATACAGTCAGGAGCATGGCACAATTGTACCCCCACTGTCCCTGGCAGGGTTTACCAGCTGGGACTTCATGACAAGAAAGCGTGGGTTCATTGTGGCTGGGACCATATTGACTCTGGAGGTGCACAGACCCATATGTGTGGTTTATGCTTAAGCTAATAAGCCTTGTCAGAACAAAATCAGAAGCTTTACACAAATGTCTGCACTCAAGATTAATAGCTCACAGTAATGAGTTGATTGGACTAAGACTAAGTTGTATTAAAATGATATGAAAAGTGTGTATAGTCAGGTGTCTTGGACTAGCGGTTTTCAATAAAGACATGGACCTGTTAGAGTGCATACAGAGGAGGCCATGAAAATCTTCAGAGGGCTGGAACACCTCTGCTATGAAGAAAGGCTGAAAGAGTTGGGGTTGTTCAGCCTGGAGAAGGGAGGACTCCAGGGAGACCTCATTGTGGCCTTTCAATATATAGAAAGGGCTTATAAGAAAGACAGAGAGAGCCTTTTTACCAAGGCCTCTAGTGACAAGATGGGGGGCAACAGTTTTTAACTGAAAGAGAGTAGATTTCAATTGGAGATAAGGAAAAAAAAAATTTTGATGAGGGTGGTGAGACACTGGAAGAGGTTGCCCAGAGAAGCTGTAGATGCCCCATGATTGGAAGTGTTGAAGGTCAGGCTGGGTGGGGCTTTGAGCAACCTGCTCTAGTTGAAGATGTCCCTGCCCATGGCAAGGGGTTGGGATTAGATGATCTTTGAAGATCCCTTCCAACCCAAATGGTTCTGTGATTCTATGGTCCTATGGTTCTATGAATAAGTGTTTCAGTCTGCACCTGTGCATTTTTCTACATGGAGATTAATGAATTATACAGAATTTTCAAGGTGTTGTAGCAACGCAAACAGTAACTATTGATTTCTGGAGAACTGTGTTCTAATCTCTCCAGGACTTGTTGCAGTTTGAATTTATGCTTCTTTTTGAGTTTTTGGACTAAGCAGATTAGACCATGTCAGAATTTTGTTCTGGCTTTTCCCAACAAGAACAAGATTAATCTCTGAAGTGCTGTGTTTGTGGGCTAAAATAACTACCTAAGTACAGCTGAAGACATGTCCAATGGCCTGATTAATGTCTTGTATTTACATTTCTGTTATGGACAGGATTTGACCTGATGGATTCATTCAGTGTGAGACAGATTTTTGGAATGAAAGAAAATGGAATTCAGAGCGCTTATGTACGACTTGGAAGCTTCCCTGTTGTTCAGAAAACTGAGTGAGTACCCTATTTTTTCACTTTATTTTCATCTGAGCCTCTGCTTTTAGTCTGGAGAAGACTGAGAGGGGACCTCATCAACACATACAAATATCTTAAGGGTGGATGTCACGAGGATGGAGCCAGACTCTTCGCAGTGGTGCCCAGTGACAAGATAAGGGGCAATAGGTACAAACTGAAACATAAGAGGTTTCAGTTGAATATGAGGAAAAACTTCTTTACTTTCAGGGTGACAGAGCACTGGACCAGGCTGCCCAGGGGGGTTGTGGAGTCTCCTTCTCTGGAGATATTGAAAGCCTGCCTGGACCAAGTCCTGTGTAACATGCCCTAGAAGAACCTGCTTTAGCGGGGGGGTTGGACTAGATGACCTCCTGAGGTCCCTTCCAACCTTTGCCATTCTGTGATTTACATTATTTGGTTCCTCTAGGTTAACCTTGTAGTAGTTATCTAGTACCTACACATATATTGCTGGTTTGATCAGCTCTTCACTTCTGCCGGCACAGAAGTTATACAATGTGGTTGGGAGCCTCCGCATGAGCTACAGGCTCCATCCTGGTAGAGTATGAGCTGGTTTCAGTGTATCTATCTCAATGGTTGTGAGGAGCGATATCAAGCAATTCACAAAAAAAACTTAAGGCTTAGTAAATAGCTTCTAAAAGGAATAGTTGATAGCACTGCCACCGAGATATATATTTGCTAATAATTTGCTAAGACCAGTTCCTAGTAGATGTTGTTATCAGTTAGCTAATACGAGTTTGGGCCTCCTAAAAGAAAGAGCAATTTTTAATCCTGTGTCAACATGGATTCAGTCCTTGGAGCCTTTTATGACCCGAGGCTGACAGTTGTGTCACAGTCTGTCAGAAAGGTTTCTCTTCGGGTTGTCATTTGAGTCCTGCTAGCATTAGCCTTGAAAAGAGTGAGTGCATAATTTCACTGAGTAACCATGAGCCATAGATTGAATTGTTGTCATTAACATTTTTGCAGTAAATTTCTCTGTGCTGGTTTGAACTTCAGCTTAAAAAATCAATAGTAATTGTTTTCCTTCTTATGGATGAGGGCCGTTATTTTTTATTCTGTTTTAGCTCTTTTACTCAGCTCACTGCATCTTTGAGATTTTCCTGTGACTTACATTTGCTTGATTTCACAATATTTTTTCGTCCTGGAGCCAGCCTGGATTGATTTGCCCTTCTCCCCTCCTCCTCTTTCTCCATACAAACACACAGTCTTTACAAACAGAAAAAGTACAAGTATGATACACTGAAAAGAAAACTGTTTGCTCTAAAGTCCATAAATGATGTGAAGTCCCCGGGTAAGTAAATTCATGATCTGGGAGAAGACCAACCAACTGAAGACACCTTGGTCTTGATGAGTAGTATATACACAATGGGGGTGTGTGTGGAGGGTAATAAGCCTATTTTCTTTGGCTCACAGCAGTCTCTGGGTAGAATCTCTGCTTGCTGTGCCTTGTAAGAGCTCGTGTTGGTGTGCTTTATCACTGCAAAGCATTACCACCAAGACTACACAGAAAGAAGCCCTTAAAGGGAAGAAGTCCAGTTTACACTTAAGAAATTCTGGGAATGATGATCTGCAGAGTCTGAGCTCTGGGTGATACTATGAGAAATAGGGCTGGTGCAGTCCTTGGGTGCTGTCCTGGCATGAGCTGACTATCTTCATAACAGGCAATTCAGTCACCACTTCTGGGATGCTATGTCCAGTCTTTGTTTCCGTAATTCAGTAGACAGGAATGGAGTAAATGAAAGTTTAAATAACTGGGAAACAAGTTTAACAGTAAGAAATCCAAGCAGTACAGTGTAGTCAGGTAAAATTAAGGAGTAGTTAGCAACTGAGATGGTCGGTCTCTGTAAGAACCTCTGGGGAATCAAAGTTTAGTAAAGGGTCTTTGGTGCTAAGGATAGTGGTAGACTGGAAGTCAGTGGCTACCTGTAAATGACATCAAGAAACAGCATGGAAGAAAGGTGTGCTTTTAACAATGAACAGAAATAACCCTGGGACAAGTTAGCAGAGATTACGGAGAGTTGTCCACTTGCATTCTTTTTGCGAATTAAGGGTTGAAGTACTTTGTTGTTGTTGTTTCTGTTGTTGTTTTCCCAGAAAGACTGAGGGATTGAAACCAGACCAACCAGCTATGATGACTTTCCTTCTGCTCAGTTTGTGCCCATTTATTTGTTGTTGTTGTTATTAAAACAAGTAGAATATTTTATTGCTCAGGAAAATTAGAAGTAAAATATCCTTAATTAGTAGATTGAAATGACTAAGCTTCCTTTTGAATGATTAACTGAAACATGGAATTAAAGAACTTACATATTTCAGCCTTCTGTATTTTAACTTCCATACTCCTGTGGCTTGCGAATGAACCCATGGAAGGTGTCTGCATATTTAGTTCGTTTTAGCCTCTGGATGTCAGAATTCTGAGAGGGTGCATATAGAGTCATTGTTCACAGAAAATGCAATCTTGTAAAGCTGCACAAAACTGATAACTGGAATAATAAACAAACAAGAACATCTGTCCTGTCTTGCAGATAACCTCAAGCAACGTTTAGCAACTGATAGCAACATCTCATAATTAGATACAAAATCATTAACTGAGTAATATATGTAACTCACTTTATTATCTGCTTAAAGGATTCATATCCTTTTATATAAGCACCAGTACTCTTACAAAGTGCCAGCTTAGCTGCCTGGGGAATGTGCCTATTCATTTCCAATCTAGAGCCTACAACTATGAACTTTCTTCCTGTTTGTGATGAGGCATCCTGTGATGCTTCTGTGAACAAGTAAGCACAACAGCCAGGGAAGTGACCGCACTGAGGGCCTTGGCTGGCTGAGGGCTAGTCCCTAAATCTGGCTGGTGCTTCTCCCCACTCCTCAGGTAACTGGGGCTGTCCTACTGTTTGCCAACCTCAGCTGGTCTTCTGGCCAAAGCTGTGCCCCAGATTTCTGGTTTGGGGAACTCAGGTTTGTTTCTCATTACTGTTATCTTGGCTAATACCAAGCTTTTGGCTCACTATCTTGTTCTGGTCTCCATCTATTTCTCTTACTCCTGACTCCAGAGCCTTCCTCCTGCCATGTCTGTCTCTCAATTTTCTCTTGCCTGATCTGTTTCCAGCCTGGCTTAGTCCTCATCCCAGCTGCCACTCAAAGAACATCTTGATGCTTGGCCTAGCTTCTAGTCATGATCTGTTTGCTCTTTATATTGGTACAGTGTTGTACCCCCCAGTTTCTGAGTCTTGGGGGTTTTGGGGCATATATACCTTGATGTGTTGTTCTGGAGACATTGGCTCCTGACATTGGCTTCAGTTACCTGTCTTGGGTTTCTCCATGAGCTCTTGCCCTGGTCTCATTGTTTGTTCTGCTCCACAGAGAAGAAAATTCTACCCAAAGCTGTCAAGACTTCCTACAGTAAACATGAAACCTGCTGAATGCTTCCTTGTTCCTTACTTCTTCTTGAACATATATTGCATATGAGGAAAGGTAGAGTCAATTGTGGTTCTTCAGCCTGGAGAAGAGAAGGCTCAGAGAGGGATCTTGTCCATGTGTACAAATACCTGACGGGCAAGAGACAAAGAAGATGGAGCCAGACTCTTCTCAGTGATATTCAGTGACAGGGCAATAAACAATAGGAACAAATTTAAAACATAAAATTCAATCTGAACACAAGAAAAAGCCTTCTTTAGACTAGATAATCTCAAGTGGTCCCCTCCACCCTTAATAATTCTGGAATTTGTGATTCACTGCTGCACCATGCCCCAGTCTCTGCCAGACCTGTCTTTCTCTTCCCCCATACCAGAGGCAGCTATAAGGCCTGGTCTGTGACCTGTCCCAAAATTTCTCGTGGTGCTGGAGTTGGAAAAAGGCCAAGATGCTTTGCTGAAACCAGGGATGAGAGACACGGCTCTGGAAGTGGTGAGAGCAGCATTCCCAGCTGAAGGTTCTTGCTGTGGCCCCTATCTGATCTCAGGACCTCTATTGCCAGACAAGTGCTTGTCATCTAGAAGAAACGTGTCTGGCCAAATCTGCTGTGAAATTAGTAGGAGAATGCCTACTAGGAGCACACCTGAGGAATTCCTTGTAGGCTTCTTCTTTACTAACCAAAGAAACAGAGTGAATGCATGGGCCCCAGCGCTAGGCTCATATCATTTGTGCTCTTCACCTGTTTGTGTGCTCAGATCAAGTTAGTTTTGGCTGATGTCAAGCACTGTTACCCTAGATAATGCCTGGGCCTGGTATGGAGGATGGAGCATGCCAGCAACTGCCCCCCAAAGGCAGTTTGGATACGATCACTCTCTTTGGGAAAGAAGAATTCTGTTGAACTTCACTCATGGATAGCAAATGGTCCCTGACTATTATTTACTAGCATGGATAGAGTCTTCTAGATAGATGCTTCTAGACAGATACTTCTAACAGGGTAAAAGAGGTGAAGCATGGCTAAAGTGGAATGACTGAAGGCTTTTTGGTCTTTTAGAGAATAGAAGACTGAGGGGAGAGCTGATAAACATACAAAAACCTGCAGCCAAGAGGGCAGAACAACTTGTTTGCATGGTTCCTTGTGGAAAAAAAGCTATTTCAAGAAGATTGAACTGCAGCAAGTTCAAGAGGTTTAGGATAGACTTTTTTCTGTAGCATGTAGGATAGTGAAACACAGGAAGAAATTACCTAGGGACGTTGTATCTATTCCATCACTGAGGTTTCTGAAGTAGAGGCCAAAGAAATGTCTGCCAAGGATCTATGGGTGGGGTTGATTCTGTGTTGTGACGATCCTTCTACAGCCCTTTCTTTTCCTTTTTCCTTTACTGCTTCTTTTTTTCCCCCCTGTCATTCTAAGAGCCTCGGGTGATCTGATGAATATGGACATGAACTGGCTTTCTCCAACCTTGTTTCAGACATGAGAACTACTAATAGTCAATGAGTTACATTGAGTATTTGTGGTTTTTAGCTGTTGTAGGACTGGTCAAATTTCCCAAATACATTAATTATGCCCTTCCTCACCAAATGCAGGCACCTTATTAATTGTTGTTACATTCAGTGTCTGAAATGAAAACTGATGCTCTTCTTTTTCTCCATTGTGTTATTATTATAGATGTAGGATCTCATGATAATTGTCAGAGATGTAGGCTCTTATGCCAAAAAAAAGCATGTAAGAAGGAGGCTATGTCATGAAAATAGGTAATCTCCTGCCTCGTTATTATAATTTTTGCTTTGTAGAAGTCGTGATTCACCTGACCTTGGAGTTGGGTTAATTAACTCTTAGACTAACCTGCAGCACCAGGGGATTCTCTTGTCTTGGAGTTTTATAATGGCCTCTTCTGCAATCCATCCTGTTGTCAGAATTATAGACCAAGGAGCTGGCAGAGTGCTCCCTGTAGGTACCAGGCATCCAGCAAAGCTCCATAATATGGATCATCAGTTCAATTCAGCCTTGGGTGAAAGAGGGAAATAAAACATTTCTGGGGACAGCAATTCTTGCCCTTGGATTCGTAAGTAAAGCTGAGCTTCTAGATGGAGATCACTTTTTAGTGAGGAAATAAATGAAAACTCATAAACAGAGGTTTTGTTATTTATGCAGTAAAGCATCTCTGTAAAAGATGCAGGGATCAAGGACTTCAGAAACAGCTTTTATCATATCTTCAGAGCAGTGAGAGTCTCTTTAGATCTGCTTTTGGCACGAAGCCTTTCTCTGTTGGGAACTTGCAGCCAGTTCTTCGGCACCTTTAAAAATCAGTTGAGGATGACAGGTAATATAGGTCATTATAGCTTTCTATCAGTTTAAATCTACCTGATGGGCCATTTGTCAGCCTCTGTGTGATGAGATGTGGCCAGACTCACAAGGATATTTAGATGCCTAACTCCCAGTTATTTCTGTGGCCATTAAGCATCTGAAAACCCTTTTTGAATTTAAGCTCCTATGGTGATATTCCTGTTCCCAGCTCAGAGGTATCCAGAAAGACTATCTTAGCACAGACACCAGGAGTTGGCTCTTCCAGATTTGGTCGTAGGTTGTCAGGCCCAAGGCTCGGTGTGATATCTTGGTGGATTAATTTCAACCACATGCTCCTACGTGCTCAGCAAAGCAGTGATGCCACAGTCACAGCCACTGCCTTTAATTTGTACTGTAACAAAGCGCACCTGTATATGCAGAGTTGAAAAAACATTAGAGAAAGGCAGCATTGAAAGCATGTGTTCTGCTGCTGTTGTTGTGATGATAGCAAATGTCCTATGGATCAGGAGGAGAGCAAAGCAACCCCAGAACTATAACTCCACTACCTTGTGCCACCACTGGGTTAACTGAGGAACCATTTCTCTGCTTGCTTTTCATTCAGTAGGAGGCTGGAGTTGGAGGTGGGCTGTAGCTAAGAAAGTAGTTCAGTACTCTGTATTGGGGCAAGACAGAGAGGGAGCTCATTAAACCCAGCTGTGACAGTGAAGATGGGTGGTGAGGAGCGCAGGTAAATACACTAGGCATGTATGCTGAAATGACAGTTTGAGGAGCTGAGCCACAGGGAGATGCACCCACTGGCAGCACTCTCATGCAGAAATGTCCATGGGTTTTGTTCAAGAGGATGGAGTGCTAAGCAATGCCTTTTCAACTATCAACATTGCCACCTTACTGAAGTTTCTTGAAGGGGCGGATATTAAAAGATGGAATGTGCATCTTCTTCTCTGACAAAATTGGACACAATGAGCATACAAAGCCATTTGACAGGAAATTTTCACTAAGATATGTCAATGGTGAAGGACACCTGGCAGGGTGCCCTGTTGGGAGGGCTGATGTGACTGACCAGACTTGCTCTTGCCAAACATCCCATAGACTTTCTTGGTGGCTTTCGGTTCCCCAATCATGCCAGTTGTATTCTCCATGGCAACTCTGCCACAACAGTAACAACTGACACATTCCTTGTTTTATCATGAAGGGAGGGAGTGTCGGGCTGTTTTGTATGCCATGGGAGAAATGGGTGCTTGTGTGAGGTGCATCTGTAACCAGGGAGGTCTAGTGAATAGTGAGTACCAAGAAGTGAAACAGCCTTGTCTGCTCTCCTAAAGGAATGGTTTTGTAAAGGAGCTAGTGGGAGCCTGGCTCAGTTTTCTCTTGTGTTGGAAGACTTCAGAGAGTGCCTGTGTCCCCAGAGAGAAGACCAGCTTGTAATGGTGCATAACCTGCATGGGTATTTTACATAGCAAAAGCCACAGTAATGGATGAAACCAGATTGTTCTGAATTTTTAACTTGGCTAAAAAGATAGGAAATTCAAAGCACAGCTTAAAAGATGACTGAATACTTTTAGCATTAGGAAAGACTGGCTTTCAACCTTTGCTGTAATTGCAAAACAAAGTATTTTGGAAATTTTGAGGATTTTTGCTTTAAATGCTATTAAGAGCCTCTAGTTTTGTGTGCCTTTGACTGTGCCAGTTTCTGCATAGTAGTGGACTATGTCAAATATTCCTTAAAAGAATCTGTCTTCATTGCTTTGCTCTTCATTAATTGCTGCTGTTGTGTTTTGTTTTCTAATGGGTGCTTATGCCTGACTGCTCAGAAGTCCGGAAGCAAAGGCATGATATTTAGGAAGGGCCTATTTGGGAATGATCAGAGGAGCAGGCTGGCTTGGGTGTGAGGAACAATGAAGTTAACTGGGATTCTTCAGCTGGAAAAAAGATGGCTTAGAGGCATTATAAGCAAAGTTTGCAAAATCATGAATGGCATAAAAAATAGAAAAAGAATAAGGTCATTGTGTTGTCCTTTATAAAAACTGAACTAAGTTCTAAACAAACAAGAGGAGGTTCATTATACAGTGGGTAGCAGAGCTGTGTGATTCCTTGCCAAAGGTTGTTGTGGATGTAATAAGTTTACCCGAGTTCAAGAGGAGACTAGAAAAGTCCATACAAGATAAATCCCTAATAAGTTATTAATGTAGAAATTGTAGTTGTCTCTGAATTTGACCCCTGGATCCCAAAGAGTTGGAGGTGGGGGGCATATGTTTGTTCTGTTCATTCTCATTTTTAGGCATCCAGTAATGTCTAGTGACAAAAAGATATAATAATACAGGGTTAATTATCCCTTCTCTCCAGCCCTGCATGCTCATGTTGTGATATGTTCTTATGTTGGGGCTGAGTCAAACAGTGCTGATTTTGGTTACCTCAGACATGCATGGATCATGGTGTCACACAGAGTAAATTTCTGCCTAATGTGTTTGTCTTGTTTGATTTTGAGAAGGTTCTTCTGTTCTCCCATGCCATCAGCCAAGGAACATCTTCTTGGGCAGGCAGGAGGTGTAGTGCCTGTTTTGGGGCATATATTAAAATATTTGTTGCTATAACTGCACATTTATAGAGAGTTTCAGGTGTCCATTGTCAGATGTCACAAGTCACCAGTGCATCTAGACAACGACAGAACGGTTTACAGATTGCATGCACTGAAGCATCAGGTGAAAAACAACTGCTTTGACATGATGGATACTAGACTGCAGATTTTCACTGTTTCTTATTTAATTTGAGAGCTTCACCATTGTTCCAAAAAGGGCTCCTCAAGGACAGAACCACCTGGAGGGCACAAGCTCATGTTCATCTCTCTGCAGGCTGCCAAATACAGCAGATCTTGTAGGAACTATGTGATACTTTTGGGAAGCATTGCTGGGAAATGCAGAGAGTTTTAGAAGTTCTGCTCTTCACTGCTAAACCTGATACATTGGTCTCTTTTTCCCTCTCCATGCCAGGGATGTATTTCCACAAGGTCTGCCTGATGAATATGCCTTTGTAACTACCTTCAAATTCCGGAAGGCTTCCAGGAAAGAAGACTGGTATATTTGGCAGATTATTGACAAGTACGGCATACCACAGGTATGACGCCCTTTGCAACCAGCAAGAACAGCCTTGTTTCTCCTCTGTTGCATGAACCAGCTTTCTTGCCTTAACCTTTCACTTCTTTTTCCTTGTGGACTAGTAAAAATCCCTTTGCCTGTCTCAGTTCATTTTGCTGAAAATCCTTTACCTTTAATTCAAACCCTGGAGGAAAGTTTGCATAGACCTTGATCGTTGTTAGCATGCAGATGTATTAGCTGGAAAGGGGGAGAAAAATATACCATCCTTGCTCTTGAAACCACTTTTGGGGTTTTGTTTGTTTTGTTCGGGTAGTTCTGTTTAGGGAAGATATTTTGCCTGTTTGGAAAAAGATAGCCACACAGATGTCCCACAGAGCTATGCCAAGTTTTTGCAGAGACTTCTAGATGTCATGCAAAGGCATTATGGGTTCCCTACTTAGGTGTGGATGTAACATCTATTCTTGCACCCCAACTCTGAGTCCTGGCTGCTGCAGAGTTCGATCTAATAATTTTTGTCCACTACTCTCAAGTTCTCATAAGAAAAATACCATAAAGTGTAATAAAGGGCTGTCTGTCCCCATATAGCATATTCTTAGCAGCATGCTATAGTTTGGGGGTTCGACTGTGCTTGAGGAGGGAGTGGTTTGGATGGGCTGTGTGTTTTTCTGCTCAAGACAAACATGGTGCTGATGACAGTACCCATGACTCAAAACAGGGCTGATGTAGCTGTGTAACGCAGTATTGCTGCTTTGGGACTGGTATTCAAAAGGATTTTGGGAACCCACAGTGAAGGATAGGTGCAGTTTGAGGAGTTATCTAGCTGCGTTTCAGACAATGTTAAAAGGTTCATGTGAAAATTATTATGAGCTGCACTTCGTTAAATGAAACATGATTTACTGTGCTACATGCATTCTTCCAGAGTGAGAATGTGTATATCACTCAATATTTCTTGGAGACAGTTGAAAACTTGAACTGCTTAGGTGTGGAGAGGAAACATCACTCAAGATTCTCAGTAATATTTTCAGAAGTGCCTTATATTCTGGCACCAGAAGTGCCTTGGAGCCTCATGAGCCTTGTTTCATGTAAAGTTGGTAGCGGTTTGGCCACTACGTTGCAGACCTGCACAGCTAACAGACTGCAGGCACTTCTGAGCTAACGCTGAGCCAAGCTGGCATTTCCAGACAGCAGGGTCCTCAGCTGCATGGAGATGTTGGGTCAGAGCTGGAGTCAGCCTACCCTGGGCTTCTTACATCAGACACAGCTCAGTGCCGACATGGCCAAACTCCTTCCAGCTCTGCAGCGTGAGGACGTGCTGTTTGTTCCCTGACCCTGCACTTCGGTCCATTCCCTGCTGCTCGCAGGTACCTGCCTGACTTCAGTAAAAGAAGAAATCAATTTGTAAATGAACTGACAATATAATGTCTTCAGAAGACTGGTTTTGTCTGCTTCATAACTTGCAACATGGGGGAGAGGGAGGAGGTGTACCAAGATGCCGTTAGGAATGGCTTGTGGCCGGAAAAAGGCAGAGACATGTAGAGGGAGAGAGCAGTAGGATTTTGATTCTGCAGCGAACAAATAGAGTGACATGATTTAATACAGAATTAAAATGGACTTTTTTTTCCACTCTCACTTGAAAATACTTTGCTTAAGGTTGGTCACTTAGGACCTCATTTCTTGTGTGTTACACTTGATTATTTTGTTCAGAAAGGAAGGCATTTGAGCCCATCTGTCCTTAAACCATTCTAACTTTCCTGTATCCCTAGGCATTGTCTCTTTTTTCCTTAATTAGCCAGATTAGGCCAGGTACCTGTCTTTGGTACCTACTTTAAGTGGCATGGCCTGGCTGTGTCCACACTGTGTAATACATGATCCTCTGAGCCTAAGGCATAACCATTATTGTGTGCTTCAGTTCTCTGTTCAAAGTGTCTGAAATAAAGTGTGGGCAGTGCTACAGCTCAGTGGACTTGCTTCACACCAGGCAATGAGGGATTTGCCTATGCCCCGTGGGATGGTTGAGGACATGTGATGGGTACTAAAGAGCACAGAGCCTACTGGGAAGTAGTGGAAGGGTGCACAGGATAGAGAGATCCAAAACAGCCTCAGCTTTGTCAGTCTGCCTTTGGGTAGATGGCTCTGACGTGCTACCACCCAACCATGCCCAAGCATTGCTTGGGAGGTATCAAGGTGGCATATGGTGAAACCGTGCTGAGGACCGTACTCAGAAGTCTTTAGGTTGTCTGCACCCAAGACTGTGCCCTGCCCCATCTTATTTACTAAAATAGGTGTAGGCTCCCTGTCCAACTTCATACCTCACACAAGACTCTGTCCTCTGCTCATTGCTTGGGCTTCTCACCACATGCTGTAGCATCCCTGAATTTGGGGTGTCAGTTGCAATGGAAGGAAGGCAGGAGGAAGGAGGAGGCTTTGTACTTTACTAGCAAAATAATTTCTGTCTGCCCATAGGTCTCGATCCGACTGGACGGAGAGAACAAAGCTCTGGAGTACAATGCCGTTGGGCTCACCAAGGACGCCGTGAGAGTGGTCTTCCGAAACGCACGAGTCAGTGATCTTTTTGACCGCAACTGGCACAAAATTGCCCTCAGCATTCAGTCAAAGGCTGTCTCACTTTACATAGACTGCAGACTGGTGCAGATGCTGCCTATTGAAGACAGGGAAAATATTGACATTCAAGGAAAGACTGTGATTGGCAAACGCTTGTATGATAGCGTCCCCATTGATGTAAGTACTGCATGTGCCGATTAGAGCTGGGGTAACATTCAGTATTGGGTTTGCAGCATAAGAATGGGGGTTTAGGGGTTATGTTGTAATTGACCCTTTCCCTGAAGCAGCATCACTGAAACGTCACCTGTGTTACATAGCTAAGACAGATTGGCATCTCATCATGTACAAGACTTGCTGTCTTTCTATGCAAGACTGCCAGTATCTCCGTAATAGGGATTAAAAATAAGAAATTAATTTTATCTTTCTGTCTAGTCCCAGAATGTTCTATAGTTAAAATCGGAGAGAAAATCATCCACAAATACCCTCAGACTGTACTACAAATGTAAAGTCTTTTTGGTGTCTGGTCTTAGCATTATGAATGTTTCCACCTGTGATAGGAAGAGATGGGGAAAAAAAGAAAGCTTATTAATTCAGGAGAGTCATGATATATTCTCAGTTTCTCAGAAAAGATACCTGATATTAAATCACTTTTGCTCCACTTGAACCGAAGTTGACCTGCAGGATGGACCTGATTGTCCAGTAACAGTGTTAATTTGGTATAACTTATCCATGATTGCTCGGTGTTTTGGGGCTTGTGTAATCGTTCTTACCTGTGCAAAATGGGTGGAATGTGCATATTAAATGTGCTAGTAGGATTTCTCATGCAGGGGTAGATGGTCAAAAGATACAAGGCACAACAGGAGGAAAACAAACTTTATGTCTAGATGAAATTCTAGGAAGGATGGAGGTGGTCAGAATAGGTCTTCTCAAACAGAAATTTGGCCAGGCCACGGGGATTAGTTGCATGCCTCCTTATTTGTATGAAAACCTGCACCAGAATTTTAATAGGCATATTCCAGGTCTCATTAGCTCAGCATTCTTGAAGCACGCTGAGATATTGGTCCATTATTGATACAAAGAGAGATAGATACTGATAGAATCACCATGATTTTAGGCCCATCTGGCTTTTGTTTGTATTTGTCTTCACTGTTTGTATCCAAGCAAAAGGACATGTGGTCTTTAATAATTTACTGTCTCTGAGACTATTCCCTCACTTTGTCTTCTAGTTTGATCTTCAGCGGATGGTTATTTACTGTGATTCTCGGCATGCTGAGCTGGAGACCTGCTGTGACATTCCCTCTGGACCAGTAAGTTTCTTTTTGTCATTTATTCATTTTCACATGAACACTCTTCATTGAAATCTGTTACGTAAATCAGGGAATTTATGACAGTGTGGGACTATCATTTTTTTAATGATGGTGAATGAAACCTAACTATATAATTGGTAATGTAGCAGCACCAGAAGAGGATCACTGCAGAGGGATGAGTATGAGGAATTTGAAGTTTCTAAGTTGCTCTTTCCTTGTCAAACTGTCAGGGGAAACAAAACCCTGAAGTGATGATGGAACAACAGAAATTCAGCATGAAATATTCAATATGTTTCCCACTGGTTTTATTTGGGAAGAGCTAAAACAGTGCCAGTTGCTGCTTAGTTTCTTGTGCCTAGCTCCCATTAGAAACTACCACCCTCCTTTCACTCTTCTTCCCTCAGTCCTGGTTAAAGAGATTCATTGTTTATTTTGCCACATTTTTCCCTATTGCTTGAATGAGTGGCTTTTGTGGGATTTTGTTCCTCACTACGACTCATTTAGCTCTGCGTTATGCCTATGCGGTTTCTCTAAAGTGGGTGGAAGAGGAAGCTTTCCAGCACTGAAGGCTTTGTCATGACCTTGAATGTTTGGGTGTAGTGCCAGGTCACGGTCCTGACGGAAGCACCTCCCCTGGAAGTGAGGCCCACTGTTGGCAACGAGCAAGTTGGCCACCTCAAGACTGTCAACTGCTCCTGTCCTGCTGGACCAAAGGTGAGTGTTGAGATGAGTGTGTTTCAATTGAGACATGCTGGATGGGTTTGGAAATAGGGGTATGACACTGTGCAAGTGAGTTATGAGAAGGGCTGTATTTGTTCATGAAGCACTTTAAGACCTAGTGGTAGAAAACACTTCATAGAAGGAGCCAGGCATGTGTTGTTCACAGGTGGGATGTCTGTAGAGGTAACAACAGTCTTTCCAGGTGTTTTCCCTTTGCCTAATTCAGTGATTTTGATCATGCTGGTAGTCCTAGTAACAACCTTGAAAACAAAGTGGTTATTCTTATCCAGCCCAGTTATGTGCATCCTTCTTCAAACAAAAAGGAAAATATTCTGGAGATAAATATAGGCATACTGAAAAAAATCTCTTTGAAAAGCAGTGTGCTTGCTTATATTGGCTGTGACTGGGACCTCTGAGAAGCCAGTTTCACTGTCATTGCTCTTGAGGGCATGTCATTTTTAGACTGTTCTCCAATAAAGGCTGAAAATATTTTTGTTGTCCTCAGTTCCTGTCGTATTGGGCCCCTTGCTCTGTTATATAACGAGATCAGTCTGACTAATCAATTTTTTTTTTGTCTTAGGGTGAGAGAGGTCCAACAGGCCCTGAAGGTCCTAAAGGTCAAAAGGTCAGTAATATATGCTAGTTCATTTGTTCAATAAAAACAGCAACAACAACAAGGAAAACAGTTTCAGAGTAAGTTGAGGCATTCATTCTGAGAAATAAGAGTCAATTTGGTGTATGACTTAGTTCGTGTCGTTTTGGATGAGCCTGGGAATGCAGGAGACTGGTCATCTTGTGTCTTTGCTCCAGTCTTGCACTTCTCTGTTGCTGCTTTCTGTCATTTTTAGAGTATGTTCCACAGTCTGACTAATCAACTTCTAAACTGACATTCTTGTCAGTTAGTGTTATTCATTAGGTCGTGCACAGTCACCTGAAAAACCACGTGCTGCTTCTGTACTGTGCCTTGCTCAGCAGTACTTGATATCCATAGGTTAGGTAGCAGCCTCCCAGTCACATTCCTGAGACTATGGTAAAGGATTAGCCACAAATCTGTTATCCTTAGCAAGACTGCCTGAGTCATGAGCTGATGTTAAATATAGGCCACTTCCCTCAGGACTCGTCTTCCTAGATAACACGGTAGGGGAGTGGTTGTGATCTCTGCTTCAGGTTTCACAGTGCAACCTCTATATTATCCTGCAAATTCTGCAGGCTTCTTTGATGTGCCCATGCGTACGTTCAGCATACACACATTTTCCTTCTGTGCTTGGTTACAGATAGAGCTGTGAGACAATTGACTTAAAGGGAGCCCTTGTACTAGAAGAAAACAAAGATTCACAACATTGCTGAAGAGGTGAAAGTTGGCAGTGGTGGTGGTTCCCGGTTTCACCATCTGTATGATTAAAAAGATGTTTGGGAAAACCATTTCCATCTGAATCACTTCTGCAGATTTGGTCACTGAATTTATACCTGTTTGGTGAAAAAACTAATTGCATCCCACCAAAAGTTACCCAGTCATCGTGAAACACTGTGGGAGGGGAAAGGAGAAATCTCTTGGTCTTGGAAGGTCAGGCATCCTCAGCAATGACTTGTGGATTTTTTTGGCAAGGCTCAGTCTGCTGTCTGCAGGGAGAAGTTTTGGATGATGAGGGGATGTGTTTTGGAGTATGTTTTCTGCTGGCATGAAAGAACATGGGCGCATTAATGCTCAGATGTGCCTGACTGAAACTGCAGAAAACGTTTCCTCATGCTTCCACGCGTATATAAATAGCAACTTTCTATTTTAATCTGTGACAGCTTAAATAATGATGGACTGTTTTGAAGAATGGCAGAGCCATGACTGTTGTGAGGAGGTTGCAGAAGGATGATGATGATAATGATAAAAGCACCCTGCAGCAACATCCCCTTGTCTTTCACCGCTTTGACAAGGTCTATGCGAGGATGTCTGTTCTATGTAACACGGCACGCTGCTGGGGTGCAGCAGATACCCGTTGAATACAAAATAGTGTATATTCAAGCACAGAATCAGCAGGTTTTCTGCAGCAGATCCTGAAATGGCTGTCCCACTCCTACAGGCAGGTTGCTGAAGAGCTCTGCAGGTGTCTGTGACTTTTCCCTGGCTGTAGTGGTCCAAGACATGTATACAGCCAAGGCAGGACTGTGTCACATTCTCAGGGAACTGGGGATGATGCTGTTTAAATACAGGCTCTGGCAACAATTTGGTACAAATGTGATGATTTGAGACAAATTACTTAGCTTCTCTATCTGTTAACTAAGGCAAGTAAAAGATTTTGCTCCTGACTTGCAAAGATGTTGTGATTAAATAACTTATACTATCCTTGGTGGTTCTTGCATCGCTATTGCCATGGACCAGCTTGTAACAGTCCCTGCTCTATGTGCAGGAATTAATATCTCTCTCCTTCTCTCTCTCTCTCTGCAACATTATCAAGGTACCCAGGCTAAAATTCTTACCATGAGGAAGACAGTGAATGCTATTTGCAACTCCCCAACATTACCACCTGGTATTTTATTAAGGAAAGACTAAGATCCCACAAAAATTTGAGTGTCTTCTGCATTATGTGGTTGTAATCATCCATAGTATATTTTAGGACCATTCAACCTGGGTCCTTGTTTCTAAGGTGCAAGGGTTTAGTTTTAAAACTTTGTTGTCATATAATGAGGAGGGCTGTAAAGCTTTTTTAAGGTAACAGATATCAAATATTTCCATTTGTTACGTGAATCCAAGAGCTGGGGCTTCAAGAAACACTAAAAAACAAACGTAAGATCTCTACTATACTCTTAGGTTTGAATAGAACAGGCTAACAAGCGAGTACAGCATAAGAAAAGACCAAGCATTCATTGACTAAACAGAGAGGTGGGAGTAAACAAATGAATACAGAGAGAAATTATCAGAAAAAAAAGTGGAAACAGATTGACATCAGGACTCTGAGTCAAAAATAATAATTTTCTCTATAGATATCATCACTACTTAGCACCTCTTATTTGGGATGAGTTGCAAAGCTGAAATCTACCCCTAAATAACAAGGGATATTTAGGTAGGTTGAAGATACTTGAGCATTATCCAAATATATTTTACAAGCTGATAGTGAGAAATTATCTGTGAGAAACTACAGGGCCACATTAGAACCCAGGAAAGCAGCTGGTTCAGCTGTATCAGAAAAAACAGCACAGAGCGGGTGGGAGTCACCTGAGAAGCGAGTCCCACCAGGGGATACTAATAGGGAGAGAGGTCAGTGTTAAAAAAAAAAACAACAAAGCCCTTTTGCCCCAAAAAAGGGATCTTTGGAGAGGTTGATAAAGGCAGGAGGACTGTGAAGCTCATTCTCTAAGCTAAGTCAGGTTTGGGGTTTGGTTTTGGTTTTGGTTTGTTTTCTCTAGACCAGTAGTAGCTGGTGGCTTTTTTACTCTTTATCCAAAGAAGGAATTATGGCTACGTCGTTCTTTCTGTTTTCTTTTTTTTTTAAAAAAGGTCAGTTTGAGGGTCTGTTAAGTAACATGAATGTGGCTGTCATCTATCTGAATTGAAGATGGGGATACTGGTGTTCAGGCTCTGCTATCCTGAGCTCCCGTAGCATATTCCTTCTTTTAGGGGAGGAGGTTTGGACAGGCTTTTCTTACGGTACCACCTGACTGGTGGTAACATGCAAAGCGTATAACCAGTGTAGGGAGATAATGAGTTTCTGTCCCTTTCTAATTTAAGTCTCTAAGGCCAGGGCAAAACAGGAGTGCTTGCAGTTATTAGAAAAAGTGAACAAATCCCTCAGAGATCAACACCTCTGCCTCAATGATCCATGCTGCCAAACTGAAGGTAATGCATGGAGACACAGCATACATATTTTGGAAGGAGATACACTAAAGGATGGTGTTGGGGAGGAGTGAGACAGGGAATAGCTTTGGAAGAATTGGCTAACATGTCTGAAGCTGGGTCCTACTGATAAATTTTAGATGCTAACAACAGCCCAGTCTATCCTCCTTCCTTTTTGCCCTGCATGCTGTGTGTTGTTTGCAGGCAGCCAGGCTGGCTGGTTGGGGCACTGGGCTGATGGTCAATGGGCTTCTGCTCTTTTCCAGCACTGCTATCAATCCAAATTTAGGGAAAATCACTTCTCTGTGAGATCTGTGTTTGTCCACATCATAGAAATTACATTGCTTACCTGCCTTCAAGAAGTTTGTGAAGTCCGGTGTATTAGACATGCTCTAGTGAGATCATTTTTTCTCTCCAAATTAGAAAGTCTTGATGTACTTCAAGTGACTTAAAAGAGATGGTTGCATAAAAACTTTTATGAATTTTGCCACAGCCTACTTGAATTGACTATGACATTGGTCTTGCATATATGCTATTTGCTCAGCGAGTTTTCTGTCTTTTGGTAAAAAAATGATAAAGGTTAAAGAAAGGAACTTTCATATTTCCTGTGCTTTCAAAAGCCTGTCTTCTTCATCTGAGAAAAAAAATGTATGATCCCAACAAATGTTCCAGTGTCTCATGCAGCTAAGCACACTTTCTGGGGCATAGATCAGGATAAACTGGACAGAGTTGCAAAACTAAATCCTACTGTCGTCCATGTGGGGAGATTTGGAGAGTACAGGGGTCATTAGACTTCTTGCTGCTGTGGTACTGGAGGGTTCTGTTCCAGGTCTGAGACTTTTTTCACTTCATGCCACGTCTAGATTGAAGTCCAAAGTGTCTTAACTCCTGACAAACAAAAGACGATGGGAGGTACAAGTAGGTGAGGACACTATATTTGTGTGATGGATGGGGGGCTCAGCACAGCCTATTTCTGGTATATGCATTTTTGGGTGAGAATCAGGCAGGAGCTTGGTAGAGGTGTGGGCAGAGCCCTCTGCGCTCCAGCAGCTCCTGGTGCTAGAGGAATTGAAAGAACTGCTGGCAGTGCTGCACATAGCCGTAAACTAGTCTTAGGAATGGGTATATCCTCAGCTGGTCCTTCCTCCAGTTTTGTGCCTGCGGAGCTGTATGTGAAATGATTTGCAGGTATTTTTTGTGCACTTGCTGGTTTTGGCAGCACTTTTAGTTGTGTATCTAATGAATATTTATTAAATTATGCATCTTATTTGATTCTTTATCCCTTTCATTCCTGTCCTTTTTCAGAGGCAAGTGAAGGAAAAGGTTTTTTTTGTTTTTGATTGAGCATTTTTCTCTTTTTCTCCCTATACATTTGCTTCTCCTGTTTTCATTTCTCTACCCATCATAATATGTATGTTTTCAACTGTCTTTTTTTCTGTGTTCCCTTCCTCTCTTCCACTGGAGCAAGCAAGGAGATCCACTGTGTGTGTTACACACTCCTCCGAGGGAAGGGAGTTAGCTGATCATGAAAATCTAGCGCAAATTTAAACAGTGGGGTTTGATTATTTTTTTTTAATAGCTCTAAAATCTTGACAATATTTACAGGTTTATTTTTTCCGTATTTTAGCTGTGCACCCTCTACATCTTATGCAAACCACCCTTCCAAGTCCTTCCTGGCTTAATGAAAATAAGGACTTTTAAAATACCTCACAAGAGAAAGCGCTCTGCCTTGCCAGTGCACCCTGAAGGCTTCTAGCAGTATTTTCATATGAAAAATAGAATATAAAATCAGTCTGAGAACTTGGACATTCAAGTCCATAAATGCAACGAGGTATACTCACTCCTTATGGCAGGAGCTGAAATCTTGGCAGTGGAGACTGGTGGGACCAGAATTGCCAACAGTCTCAGTCAAACCCTTACGCTGCTTCCCAAAAAATCAAAGCAACGGAAAGCTGACCACAAAATGCAAACACTGATGGGGTACACTTCACAAATGAGTCCAACATGGAGGTGTAAGAGGAAATCTCATCTGTTATTTCTATGCCTGTCAAGAAAGGAATCAATTAACTCTGTGGTATTAACGCCCTTTCTTTTTCAAGGGAGAGAGTGGCAGCCAAGGGCTTCCTGGACTCAGAGGAGAAAAAGGAGAGTCAGTAAGTAAGACATACCAAAATTATTTTACCTAAGGAGATGGAAATACAAATAAATGTTTTCTCCTGTATGGTGAGAATTTGTTCACAATGTGCCCTGTTGAATATGTTCCCCCATTGCTGGACCTTTATCCCAGGGGAAAGCTGATCTTTCTGGTACTCAATGGCATTTTTTTGAGGGGGAGAAATGAGGGGATTCATCCCTGAATACAGCTGATAACTGACTGAGTATTGACCTTCTAATTAAAATACGTAACTTGGGTGTACTTGGTTATAGCACAGCTGCACGTCCAACAGGGACAGGATGAGGCAACTGAAGACAAGGAAGATGCAAATCTCTCTCAACTCTTTTACATTCAGATGACCAAGATGCAGCTTTCCCCAGATGCAATTAATGCAAATGCCAGACTGATTTTTTAGGCAAGAAAAGCTTTAACCCTATGTAAAATACATTCTAATAAGGGTTGTTGGCATCTTTGATTTTGGAAGTGTAATATCAGACTCTGCCCTGAATAGAAAATAAGATGTTTTCCTGGCTGCAGCAGGAGAATTGGGGATAGGTTTTCTATTTTACTTTATCACTGAATTATTATCAAGGAATTATCCTCAAAGAAAGTTACTTTCCCTATAGTAGCTGTCCTGTGACTTGTGTGTGTATGGGGATGTTGCTAAGGTAAGGGGAAAGCAAAAGACCTGGCAGGAGCCTTCCAGTGCTCATCTCTGCCCCATTTGACACTGGAAACCAGTCAGAGTCAGGGCGTTGGAACAGGCAGACTTCAGATCTGATCCAGCCTGGTGATTTCCTGTATTTCTTTTGATGAGCTAGTAGAGGAGCAAAGTTCTGTGGCAAAATTTGCATTTGGCCTGTGATCAAAGTCTTTCCGGTAATACTACTTTTATTATACTAATGCATGGACAGAGCTTTATGTAAACATTGTTTTATAGGGGAAAACTGTGTTTAGAAAAAAACTTTGTCATGTTATAAAAGGTTTTGTGCATTATGAAACACACGTATATATATACATACATATATATATATAATCTGATATATATGGCTAGATAGATACATCTCAGATATATAAGAAGGGAACCATGAGATACATCTTTATAGCATTATTTGATATCCTTGCTATCAAATGTACTTTCCCCCCCCTCTTCTTTCATTTCTAGGGCAGAGCCTATGGCAGAGGAGAAAAAGGAGAAAAGGTAAGACCTAATCCTTCATTGGACTAATTAAATGACAGTCACTTGCTGTTGCCTTCTGTAGCTCAGAGGTTGCTTTTGGAATGCAGAGGATGCAAGAGATGTGATACAGTTGGATCTTTGTGGGGAACTTTTATATTGTGTTATGCCTCCTTTTGCAGAAAAGCTTTTGAGTGTTCATTGATTTTTTTCCCCTTCATGTTCTTTGCGTTTCCTTTGTGCATTGGCCATGTAAAATGCTATCAAATTGAAATCATAATCTTCGCTTTGTGTAAGCAGCAGTGAGTTCGTAGAGGATAATGCAGTGAAGCAACTGGCTGGAAGGATGAAAAACATTTTGAGTTTATCGAATTTTTATCAGGATTAAATTTATGTCATGAGGAGACTGCCACACTGTTTCTTTTAATTGGATATTTGCATACTATCCTGAAGGACAAAAGATGGCATATTTTCTTACTGGAAATATTAGGCAGGACAGAGTATTAAGACTTGGAGGTTAAAATTGAAGATACAGAATAACCACTGAAAATTGCTAGGTTATCTATCTTGGAAAACACATTCAATGGTGACCAACAATGGGAAACAAGTAACATGACTGCATTAAAAAAAAAAGGTGTGTGTTTCCATGCAATTCTGGCTGCACACTTCCCATTCCCCACGATAAAATGAGGCTGCAGACCCAGACTGCAGAGAAGTAGCTCTTTCAGAGAGACTGGCTCTATAACGCACCTGCTTGTGAGTGTTTTCCTTATCATCAAAATGAAATTTTGAGTTGTGGGGAACAATGGAGAAAGATTGTCAGGAGGGTCTAGGAGATAGATAGATGTATTAAGGAAGAAGTCATGGTTCTTAATGAAAATGGGATTAAGAATCTGTGGAGCTGTTTTCCAAGAAGTCTGTGGCTACCTGATTGGTCAGGGAATTTAAAATAATACTGGATTGTGGTCTGAAAGGAAGAATGTTGCACTAGCGAGAACATGGCATTTATGGCCATTGCATCTTCTCATTTATTCGTTCTATGATTATGATATATTGATTGTATATAGTGGTAATGCATCATATGAAATTACAATCTAAATGAAGGTTGCTCATAGCAGGAAATATTATTGAGCCAGGCTAGAGACATGGGGGCTATAAAGCATGCATTTCTGCATCCATCTTCCTGCAGTCCTCCCACTGACAGCCACTATTTAGCCTTTGAGACTCAGGATTCAGCTTTTGGAAACCAGCTTGTGTTTGGCAAGTGGTGAGACTCAGCAGCCTGATGGGAAACACGATGTTTACAATATGAGTTGTGCTGCAGTTGAAGCAAGTTCTTGTTTTCTTATGTTTTGATCTCTGCAGAAAAGTGTGGGAAAACGTCACTCCATCTGTACTATTGTCATGCCTAGAAAAACAGGTCTGCAACTCTGGACTGGAGGGGAAAAAATAAAAAGGCCCCTCAACATGTGCAGAACTTCTTTGATTGGGAACACTGACTGTCCCAAATGAATGTGCAGGCACAGAGATCCCTGTGTTTATGGCCAGCTTGTTTTGTTTATTTGGTACTCACGCAAGCTGAGACAGCCTGTCCTCATCTGTGGAGGGAAGTGTATTTGCTTCCTGGTGTGTTTGTACCCCATGTCTGCCCAATGGCTGAGTGTCAGTGCTGTTGCTGGTGGAGATAAAAGATGTATCAGTTGTACATTGCTAGCTTGATTAAAAAGGGAGCCTGGGGATATAGAACATCTCAAGTTGGAAGGGAACCATAAGGATCGAGTCCACCTGCCTGCTCCTCACAGGACTACCTAAAACTAAACCATATGACTAAGAGCATTGTCTAGATGCTTCTTGAACTCCAACAGGCTTGGTGCCATGACCACTTCCCTAGAGAGCCTGTTCCAGTGGCCAACCACTGTCTCCATGAAGGACCTTTTCCTAATGTCCAATCTGAACTTCCCCTAATGCAACTTCAGCCCATTTCCTTGTGTCCTGTCGCTGATCACCAGAGAGTGGAGGCAC
>NW_009259427.1:1227359-1247102 GCF_000687185.1 Egretta garzetta | reverse complement strand
CAACATGTGCAGAACTTCTTTGATTGGGAACACTGACTGTCCCAAATGAATGTGTAGGCACAGAGATCCCTGTGTTTATGGCCAGCTTGTTTTGTTTATTTGGTACTCACGCAAGCTGAGACAGCCTGTCCTCATCTGTGGAGGGAAGTGTATTTGCTTCCTGGTGTGTTTGTACCCCATGTCTGCCCAATGGCTGAGTGTCAGTGCTGTTGCTGGTGGAGATAAAAGATGTATCAGTTGTACATTGCTAGCTTGATTAAAAAGGGAGCCTGGGGATATAGAACATCTCAAGTTGGAAGGGAACCATAAGGATCATCGAGTCCACCTGCCTGCTCCTCACAGGACTACCTAAAACTAAACCATATGACTAAGAGCATTGTCTAGATGCTTCTTGAACTCCAACAGGCTTGGTGCCGTGACCACTTCCCTAGAGAGCCTGTTCCAGTGGCCAACCACTGTCTCCATGAAGGACCTTTTCCTAATGTCCAATCTGAACTTCCCCTAATGCAACTTCAGCCCGTTTCCTTGTGTCTTGTCGCTGATCACCAGAGAGAGGAGGTCAGCACCTCCCCCTCCCCCTTGAGGAAGGTGTAGACTGAGATGAGGTCACCCCTCAGCCTTCTCTTCTCCAAGCTGAACAAGCCAAGTCACCTCTGTGACTCCTCCATTGCCCTTGAGACCTTTCAGCATCTTGGTTACCCTCATCTGGACACCCTCTAATAGTTTAATGTCCTTTTCATCTTGAGGTGCCCAACACTGCACACCATACTCGAGGTGGGGCCACACCAGTGCAGTGTGGAGTGAGACAATCGCCTCCCTCAACCACCTACCTATGTTGTGCTTGATGCACCCCAGGACACAGTTGGCCCTTGGCCACCAGGGCACACTGTTGACTCATATTCAACTTGCCATCAACCCGAACACCCTTTCCGTGGGTCTGCTTTCCAGCCTCTTGTCCCCCAATTTGTACATATAACCAGGATTACCCCATCCCAGGTGGAGAATCCTGCACTTGCTCTTGTTAAATTTCATACAGTTGGTGACTTCCCAGCTCTCTAGTCTATCTAGATCTCTCTGTAAGGCCTCTTTACCCTCGAGGGAGTCCACAGCTCCTCCTAGTTTAGAATCACCAGCAAACTTACTTAATGTACATTTGATTCCTGCATCCAGATCATTTAGAAAAACATCTAAGAGCACTGGCCCCAAAATTGAGCCCTGGGGAACCCCACTGGTGATTAACTGCCAGCCCGATGTAACCCCATTTCCTATAACTCTTTGAGCCCCTCACATCAGCCAGTTGCTCACCCAATGATTATGGGCTTTCTAGCTGTGTGCTGGACACTTTGTCCAGAGGGATGCTGTGAGAGAGAGTGTCAAAGGCTTTGCTGAAATCCAAACCCAACCACAGCTGGCAGAGCTTCTGTGCCCTTCCTGCACGCCCTGCTGCATGACCTGTCACTAGCGCTCCCCAGGGGGTTCTTTTACATGTGTGGACGCTTGGCCACCATTGCTCCTGGCCCTGCCCAGGTCTCTTCAGCTGCTGTCACACAAACTGAAGGCTCTTGGTGGGTCTGTCTGCTCCTCTCAGGTTCCCCCTGTTCAGGAAACCTGCCCTGTGCCCCACACTAGGCTGCTCCATTGCTGATTGTGCGAGCACTGGAGCTGCTCCCCTCAGCAATGTGTTTGTGTATGTAACCTTTCCTGAACACAGAAGATCATCTTCAGGGTCAGCCTTGAGGTGCAAAGGTGAGCCTTCAGCAGCAGAAAGCAGTAGGACTGTAAGCGGGGGGATCAGCCATGCAGGTGGTGTGCATACGATCGATCACTATTACACGTAGGAGCAGAGTGCCGCGTCTGTGTCTTGGCGTCAGAAGAAGTGCCTACGAGAGGGAAGTAGCCAGAAGCACAGGGAGCCAGGATGCAAGTGCCTGCAATGCCAGTTGCCATCTATACTCTTGAAAAAAAGAGGAGAGCCTATGAAACTGAAACCCTTCTGAGATAGGAGGACACCTGGAAGGAGAGGATTCGCATGGCTCCTCTCTGTTTGCCTGCTGCGCTGCAATGGCTGCGTGAGCGTGGGTTCTTGTTTTTCACTCAGGCTGTGGCAGCTTTATGTTTCCTTGGTTTTTATGGGTATGGGCCGGTGCTAGGAAGCTGAACCAGAGATGCTATGCTAGACTTCAGCTGCAGTCTGTGCAATTGTCTCTGTGCATGTGCTGTGGGCTCCTTTAGAAGCACAAGCCTCACATCCTAGAGTGTTGGTAGAATAAATTCATCTCACCTTTTAAAAGACTGAGATGACAAGATTAGAAGCATCCCCTTATTATAGTATTGCTCGTCAGCTGTGCTAGTGCCGAACACCTGCCAGATCATCCTTTGCCAAGTATCATACGTAGGACAATTACGTGAGGTCTGAGGTATTTGTTGGAGGGCAAATCCTGTGCTTTTCCAGGGGGACAGCAGAGGCACTGGCCTTGCTTGTCCAGGCCATTACCTCAGTTATATCACTAAGTTAAAGCCAAAATGATACTTGTATTAGAATACATAACAGGCCAAGCACATCGTTAGTGGTAAACCAAAAGATAATAGCAGCTGTGGCTAAAAACCTAATTCATGTTGACGTGAGGTCTTGTGTGACTTTGCAAACCAGGATGTTCACTGTGATGGCTCAAGCCCAGCACATTCTGCCAGGCCTAAATATCTCAGCCTGGTAGAGGATGCTTTTTATGTGCAGAAACATGCATGTGTGGACCAAGTAATTGTACACAGATATAAAAAAAAAAAAGAAAATAACATAATGCATCTACAGGTGCTCATATAAACTGCTCTCAAGTGGTTAGGTGTGATTCAACTGCCACTGCTCTGTATTGGGTCTTAAATTTCCACTGTTGACTGTCATCTTTCAGCCCTTGGAGTGTTTAATCCCTGTGGCATTAGATATAGTCTGTTGTATTTCCGCTCATAAAGGTGTGCCCCTTTGCTGTGTGTTCGTTCATTTGTTTTGCACACATTTATGTTATCGAACTGATTTTTATACATAGGCAAACATCCAATTCTATAACACGATCACCATGAAAGGCAATGTTTTGGCTTTACTCTATAGGTTATTAAAATGGATATTTGCTAGCCTAGATGGCCTGCTCTTGCAAGGGTTATAACTCAAATCTTCAAACCTCTGTTTGTTGATCCAAGAGGAGTGGGTGCAGGAGAGGAGTGAGGGCAGAAAGAACAGCTGTAGAGCATTTTTGAGGAGGATTCAAGCAAGATGGGGTTTCAGTGACTCTTGATCAAAGTCAGGGAAATCATGTTTGACAAGAGAAGTTCTGCAGAGTATGAAGTCTGCATTCCTGGGGCACAGCCATCCACACCATGAGCCAGCCTGCCCTTCTAATGCCTCCATACAAAGTTTAACTTAGAGGCTTTCAAAAACTTACGTCCTTGTCTTCAAAGTACAGAGTATTATGCAATGGTGCTGAGCCACCCTTCTAGCACCCTAAAGGCCAACAGTAGTGAGAAGGCTCTGCAGGTGGGAAGGTGCTTGGAAAAGCGATGACTTTAGAGAGGATATGATGAGAATCTGTCAAACCTTGAGTGGTATGGAGGTATTGGTAAGAAATCATTTTTCACTGTTTCTTCTGTTGTAAAACCTAGGGGGAAGCAAACAAAACTAGCTGATGGCAAAATTAAAATGAACAGAATGAAGCTGTTTTTCATACAGTAGGTATTGGAGCTCCTCTGCAGTCTGCTCTGGAGGTTAAAATTTTGTGTGCTTAAAAAGTGTGTATGAGTTAATTAGAGACATCTGTAAGCATCTAGTTAGTACAAAGGCATGATCTCTGCATCAGGACATCAGCGAGTCTCTGCAAACCATAATCAGTGATAGCAGGACAATAGGCTGGAGAAGTCTCCCATAAGGCCACTGTGGCAGATGGGATAGGAGCCAGCTAGACCTTTGGCCTGATTCCTGGCAGCTATTCTTAGACTTTTGTACAACTCTTGAATATTCCTAACACCCTCATTGCCCAGAGGGGGACAGAAGTTTCCATAGTCCACTCAGGGCTTGGGCCAACACTGTCTATAGCTGTTGAAGACAAGTAGGAAACACCAGAAAGGTGTCATGAAACAATTGAGTCAAGTGATCACTACCGTGATTTTCCACAGGAAACTAATCTGTCAGAGGAGAAAGCTCTAACCGGGAGCACCCACCTTTTGCAGAGGTGGTGGGCGAAGGTTTCATTATGGTTTACACTGGGACTTCCCTCACTAATGTGTTTCCAAGAGTATCTAAGCTTTCCCTTTGTGCTTTATCTGTTTCTCTTCATGCTAATAATCACATATGCAGCAATGAATATGAGAAACAACTTTAGTAGATTAAGTCTATATTCTCCTACCAATGTTTTCTTTCATGGTAATAACTTGCTCTGATAAAACTTCAGAAGGATTATTATAGGGTTTCTAATGAGAATAAAACCTCTGAAGTGGCTTGGCTTATTAAAGATGCAGTGACTGCAAGACCAAGCATAGAAAAGAAAAGCAGGCAGATAGTTAGGGCTCTGGGCTAGGCTGCAGAAGACCCAGGCTTAAAACTTGGCTCCAACAGATTTGCTGACCTCGGGTAAAGCAGATAGTCTTTGTTCCCATAAAATGAAGCTGGAGAACCTCTTCCCCTCCAGGCTTTGTGTATCTTGCCTGCTAGATCCTTTAGACAAAGGCCTTGCTTCCCCTTCCCTCTCTTGTCTTCCAAATTGGAGTTATTGCCATTTTTAGGGCTTCTGGAAAAGCTGTGGAAATCTACCCTGTTAGATACAGTCTATCCACACAGCGCCCTGTGCTCTCTGCATATGCCCTGAGGCAGCCAAGTATAAGAAAGGTCTGACCTGAAAGCCATGTAACTTTTTTACCCCGGCGATGTGTGGTCAGAAGGGCTTACCGAATTAGCACAAGCGCAGTGCCTCTGGGTAGGGGCTGGCTGGCGTCCAGTAACTTGGGGCACAAGAAAACAAGTGCAGTTCTGCCTGCACGAGGTGCCGCAGACATAGCTGGAGTCTGATACGGCGTGCTGGTTTGATGGCAAAGGAGAGCTTTTGCTTGGGTATTTTTAAGCGATGCGTTTTGCGTCTAGAAGGGTTGTGCGTGTGACTTGATTGCAAGTAAGGCTCAGGCTGGAAGTGGTATTTTAGACACACAGAGCTATAGTAATTATAATAATAATATTATACTAATGTTTGAAGGCAGGTCCCTGAGTGTCAGGGTGCAGCAGAGACCAGCTGTGCCCTAAGGGAGTTGGAGCTGGGAGCAATACCGTGACTGGCAGGACAGGGACTTCACCAGCCAGGACTTATCCCATAGCATCCCAGAAAGGGAGCAGGATGAGTTAGAGATGGTAGCCAGCTTCAGCCAAGAGTGTGGATCACAGACTGGTCCATGGTTGATGAAGCAAGTCTTAAGACCATGTCAGGAAAGTGATTCTGCAAGTCAGGGTCAGGATTAGCAGAGTGCATTGTAGTTCAAGCAAGGGCCAAATATGGGAGCTTAAAACCAGCTTCAATACAAAGGAAGGGGAACAACAATCTGAATTTCTAGAAGCACGATGAGCTCTCTGAACACTTACATGGTGTGGAGCCTGAGCTCGCACAAAACAAGTATTAGACCTTATTCCTGCAACTTCCAAATAAAACGAATTATCTCTCCAAGAGGTAATGTGTGTGTCCTTTCCACTGCTAAAACCTTGAGCCCGGTGCAGTGAAGGAGCTCATGAGAGGTTACAAACCTTGTTTGGGCTGCTGTAGTTTTCAGACATTGTCATTCAAGCCCCAAAACTCTTAAATGCCACCCAGTTTACCCGGGGCTGGTGAGCTGAAGGGTAACTCGGAGAGCCTAAGGAAGCAGCAGGAGCCTTTGAGCATCAGCATCCAGGTCGGTGGGCAGTACCCTTGCAGGGAGCACATCTTGACAATAACAAGATGGGAAAACATCTCCAAGTTTAGAGATACTATTGAATTTGAAGTCTGAAAACCAAACAAACCCCCAACTGCCCTAAGTAATTGGTGCTCCTTGGAGACAGTGGCTGTGGAAACATTGCTTCCTCGGGGTTTGGTTCTTACCACTCAGATCTTCTTACTTTATTGCAGAATAAAAAATAATGTGAGCATAGCTCAGACTGACCTGGTAATGAAAAGTGAAAGTGCAATATCTGCAGGTTTTTTTCTTATTATTTTTTGTGCTGGGAATCATCTCTCTTGGGAACCATTCTTAGCTACTGACTTCATCTGGTTAAGGTCACTCAACACTTAACCTCTCAGTCCAGCACTTAAACATCTGTATAATAACACCTCATCTACGTTATAAGGCTGTCATGAAGCTCACCGGAGTTGTTCAGATTTGTGATTTCTTTTCTGAATATTCAGATTAAAAGGTGAGGTGTATTAATGTTGGTATCTGCCTTACTACTCTGAGTATGCTCTGAATCCTCTTGTGTATGCGGCCAATTTCAGTCTGCATATTGAGTATTTTTGAGTCCTCTTAACTGTCGTTAAAGTATATTCTGCACAGCTAAATAACCGTGGTTTGATGGAGTCCTTTTTCTTAACAATAGTTAGAGGGTTTTAGATAAATTCTGTGGATTTCTGTGACCCAGAATAACAGCTGCAGATTCTAATAAACAACTCGGAGCCAGATCACATACTAATTGTGCATCGTGACAGCTTAATTCTCAGCAGTGCAAGAATACTAGTAACTTGGGGTTTTTTTTTCCTTAGTTTATGACTTAGAAAACATTTCTTTCTTCTCAGCATTGGCCCCTGGCTGGCAAGTACATTGCTGGTGTATAATGACATCTACTGGCAACCAGAAGTTTGCAAAGTCTCCAGCACTTGTTTCTTTAGAGGGTTTCTCTGCCCAGACCCACTGGCAGTGTGGAAAAGAAGCACGTGAGAAAGATTTGCCAACTTTGTGCTTCTGATAGAAGAGCTGGGAGGGGGGGGAGATGACACCAGATTGCCTTGATTCTATCCTTGATAACTGTTGTTCAAATGCGGGATGCTCCTGAGGGCAATATTGCAGTAGATATGTATGGATTAGCTGCCTGTTAGGTGGAAGATAAAAAAGTTTTCCTAGCAGTCTGGAGCATACACTCTGAAGTGGATCTAGTAGCCTAACGAATCACAGAGAGCTGAAGCATTACATGAAAGAAGTTGCCATCACCAGTCTATCAAAGGCCCAGTCTATCAAAGGCATCTTAAGTGTTCCCTGCCCCTCTCCCTGCTACAGATTTTCACACCTATCTAGTTAAGCAGCCAGATTTTTCCCTTTCCACTGATCAAAGCTGTTGCCAGGCTGAGTTTCCTTGTTCATGGCTGAGAAGGTGCAGGTGCCTTGTTCATGGTCGCTCTGAAGGTGCAGGTGAGACCATGGCAGTACCCTGTTTCATACTGTTCTTTACTTGCCCTGAATACAACCCTGAGCATCTTTAACTTCCCCTTTTGCATCTCTCCCCCTTTTTCTTGAGCACTACCTAGAGATTTTATGCCTCCCAAAGTCCACAAGGCCTATTTTCTCTGGCTTTGACAGAAAGATGGTGATTTGTGTCTCAGACCCTGCTGGGTAATGAACATGCACATAGCAGCAAGTGCCAGATAAGGAAAACGTGGGTTTTTCATGACAGATGTTTATTTTCCTGGTGAAACAGTGCATGGATAGTGCAGATAGTGGTTGTTATTTCAAGACAATCTGATGCATTTGGTGTTGTGAACATGTTTGGGTCTCCGGAGACTCAGTTTGTATTTCTGGCTCTCTATCCATAGGGGATCTCAGCCTTAGCTTTTCCCCTTCTTGTACCTCAGTGTTCAAGTAAAATGAGAAGAACGATCGTGACCTTTGTAACGCACTCTGAGATGAAAAAGACCTATGGAGCAGTGTCACTTCATGAGCAAATATGTCTGGTTGGACAAAAATTTAAAATTTATAATTTTTTCAAAGGCTTGACTGAGCAGCCTCAGGTAGGTTTGGCAGTTAACAGAGGCGTATCACTGCAAGTTGTAAGTAGGTGGTGATAAGACTTAAGGCAGGATACTGTGTCCAGTTTGGGTGTGACATTTAAAGAGAGATGTGGAGAGATGTTGCTTATTGCAGAGAGCAATGAGAAGAATGACCAGTGATTTTGCAAATTTAACCAGCAGGGAGAGATTGAAAGGAATGGGCCTTGCCAGGATGGGAGAAATCATGGACTAGATGATGTGGTTAATCTTGAGTAAAAGCTTTCTACGTATTTCAGTGAGTGCGGTGCCAGAATAAAGTCTAAGGGGTGAATATGGAATATCAGTAGCAGCAGATGCTTAAGAGCAGATCGGCACTGGACTTTCCAGTGCTCTGACACAGTACTCCTCTGCCCTAGTGTGCTCTTCTAAGAGCTACTGAAATTTTTGAGGGGAGATCTAAAGGATCAGGAACTTCCCAGGAGCAGAACAGAAAGAATTAATAGATTTTTCTCGCAAGGCAAAACATCAACCAGTACGTGGCAAATCATCCACAAGACCAGAACTCTTTTCTGTGTGCTATTTATAGATGTAAGGACATAAATTAATCAATGTCATGATATATGACTGAGTTGTTTTTCTACTTCAGTGAATGGTTCCCCTCTAGCACTTGGCAAGCTGTTTGGTCCTGAGCAGTGGCAGATGCCAGCAAGGAACATCAACTTGTACTTTGAGACAAGGAAGTTTTCAGAGCAGAGCTGTTGTTTTTCACGTTTCAAAGTATGTGACAAATCTTTAATTGAGGACCCTCTTGCCCCAGCCATGCAAACAAGAAAAAGTGGAATTTCAGGAACTACTGCTTTTGCTGCTGGGAATCCAAGCCATTGTAGTCCAGTTTATTTCTCAGGTTATTCATCTGTGTAGAAGGATTGTGGTACCAACAGATTCCAGTTATAACCCAGCTCTTATTCAGTGTGTTCAATCATAAATAGGTCTGCAAACCATTTGGCTGTTTCTTAATTTGAACATTTCAGCAGTTGATTGAGCAACTCTTCTAGCCATGGAACAAAAGTATTTCAAACACAACAGCTTCCCCTTGTACTCCCCTCTGCTCGCTCTATTGCAGAGGTAGATGCTTTCTTCAAGTAAGTACTCCACTTGGGGCAGTCCTGATTATCGATGAACCAGCAGTTCAATAGTTGTCAAAGGTGTCTCACCACCCCAGTCTTTCAGCATTAATTACTTAATTAGTGAGCGAAGGAATGTTGTGGTGGGGATGCCGCTAATATGAAGCTAATGAACAGGATCTTGGATGTCAATGACAACTTTGAAGTCTTTAGGACATTTCCAGACTATACTGAACTCTACAGTGACCTTAATGAGGGTATAGCTCTTTACGTCAGTAAGCTTCTTCTCTCCTGCAGTGCCAAGTTTATGGGTGACCATGTGTCAAATTAACTGCAACACAGCTGTTGTTTCACCTGTTTTCATGCAAAAAATGGACTCATGGACTATCAGGTTTCTTCAGAGAAAGACATCTGTTGGTATCCCTGAAAAACGATGCACCTGCTCTTCCCAGAA
Source organism: Egretta garzetta (assembly GCF_000687185.1). NCBI lineage: Eukaryota > Metazoa > Chordata > Aves > Pelecaniformes > Ardeidae > Egretta > Egretta garzetta. The sequence goes on along the minus strand of NW_009259427.1, from coordinate 1,237,548 downwards.
GAACAATGAATAGGATCATATGATGAAGGGTCAGAAGGACCCTTCTGATCTCATGGTAGGGTCCATGATGTACATGATAAGGTTCAAGAGTCCTTGAAAGACAAGATCTCCTGAATTTATCCTGGGGAAGTACCTTTTGGGGACAACTGACTTCTATGGAATGCATTAAATAAAACTTTTTGTATGTTTGAAGTACAAAAAATGCCCATAACTATTATTTAACTATCTGTCTGCATACTGGACTGGGTTTCTTGATAGACTAGCCAAACATGTGAGTTCTACTGACCCCTGTGTATCATGTCCACTTGACCTTTCTGTTTATTAAATCAGAATATAAAACAGAGTCCCAGCAGAGAAGATTTCCTTAGTTTCTTAGAATGGAATAAAGTGAACTCCCAAGTTGAGATGAATGTCTTATTTCTTGTGGAAGCAGAAGATAATGCCAGTTTTGGTGTCAAATTTGCCAAGATATTAATAGGGCTTTAGCATCATTAAGCTAATAGAATCCTGCATCTATGAGTTGGAGAATGGCAGTCATTTGTGCTGCCTGTCTGGTCAGCAGTTTTTGAAAATGGAGCTGGGTGACATATATCCACTGCAGCTTTGCCTCTCAATTGATCTGCAGATCATCTTTGCCTCACCACTCTAAAAAAAAAAAAAAAAAGCCCAAAATGTACAATATTTTTCAAGAAAATATTTATTTTTTATGGCTGCTGGAGGCAAAGTTGTGAAATCTTTTATTTCAGCCTCCTCAAGTTGGTGGCTCCTGAACGGAAAAACCTAGAAAAGAAAGATATTACATCCCTCCAGACCATGCGGTCTCAAACATTTCAACCTGAAGACCACATTCAACTCGCGACATGCCTTCTGTCCTCCTTCACAAAATCACACAGAATCACAGAATAGCAAGAGTTGGAAGGGACATCCAGTCCAAACCTCCTGCTAAAACAGGTTCACATAGAGCATGTTACACAGGACTTCATCCAGGCGGGCTTTGAATATCTCCAGAGAAGGAGACTCCACAGCCCCCCTTGGCAGCCTGTTGCAGTGAAACCAGTTTAGTATGTAACCATGGATCAGCAGAGTAGGCCACTTACCCATGGTCTTCTAGTTTATTCTTTGTGAATATCAAGTTGCCAAGTTAAGTGCAGACCAAAAGCCAGGAGAGAGAAAGAATAAACTTATGGTTAGGGTGCTGACCTAGGACACAGGAAATCTGGAGTGAGTTTCTATCTTTGTCCCAGACTCTGTGGCCTTCCATATGTCTTCTGCTCAGTTGTACCTCTGGCTCATCACCTTCGTGAGGTGAAAGCAATATTACAGTCGCTATAACTTCCTTCTGATTTCACAGGGATGCTGTGAAGTTAATTAACAAAGGAGACAAGGGTGTGTTAATGGTGAAGTGCTAACACTGCACAGTTCAATTATGTTTCTGTTTCCATTTCATCTTGCTCATTTTGCTCTGTTTCTCTCCAGCTCTTGCTATTTTGTCTCCTACCTTGCATATAGATCCCCCAGTTTGCGCAGATGTCAATATGCTGAGTGCGTGATTCATGGGGTTCTGCTTGGCAGATTTTTGAAGGTCTCCCAATAACACCTTTATTGACATTTATGACAGGATTAGAATTTTTTATTTCATTTTAGGATTGGGAAAGTGGTACTTTTATGTTAGATGTAGACCACTTTGGAAGAGAGAATAAAGAAAATTTATAGAATTGACCTTAGAATGATCTATCTTCTGTCATCTGCTCTGTAAGCTGAAGGAAACGTTCAGTGATTTACTCAATTTTAACAGGCAAATGAGAATCTAACCATGTGTTTTGGACTGATTTTTTTCCCATTATTTTCTTGTTTAGTTTGCTCTCATTTCTATTAACGTAGGCCACAACCCGGAGTTTGAAATAAAATATGTGATTATAGGCCACAGCTGTTCTCGAGTTGGAAGAAATATTTGAAAACTTGGCAGCTGCTTGAGGAGCTGCAAGTGGAGGACAGAACAGCAGTTGAACTTGAGTAGATTGCTTAAAAACATCACTGAGGGATTATTCCTTTGCATGCTTTTGATGTCTCTATAGGATCAGGTAATACTGAATTGTTCTAGCTCTGCATCTTTCCGTATACCTACAGATCCCTTTCTCCTCCATTTTAGGTCTCTGCTATGAGGCTGGATATGGCAAAATCCCTGTATTAGTTGTTCCCAATCTGAGGAAACGTCATCTAGCAATTAGGTTGTCTGCTTTTTAATTTCATAGTTATCTCCATTCAGCCATCTGAGGATCTACATGGGATGTAGATATAATTTGGTTGCAGGCTCTGTACATAATCTTCAGGCAATTCTGTGGGGTAGTGAGGCTCAATATAACCCAAGTGAGGTGAATCGTTAGATGATATGCAACAAATTAAGCTATATGTGCATATGGTGAGCATGTAATGGAAGCTTAAAAAAAATCAAACCTGACCTTCATGACCATGGAGGATCACTAACCTAGAGCTGGCGTGATCTGGTAAATCTATGTGACAGTGGTGTAACAGGAAGACATCCTTGCTCAAATGTAGAAATGGGATAACCCTGCTCATGTACACAAGCTAATAAAGGAACCTATCTGGGTGTGTCTATACTTCCCCAGCTCACCTCTGTATTTTTAATGGCAGATATGCCTGAAGCCACCCCAGTGGCTTTGTCACCCCAGTACCCTGTCTGCAGCAGCTGAGGGTTGCCTGTGCTCTGAATTTCCTCCTGATGTTGCACTTCCTTTTGCCCGTTGGGTCTGGACAAACCATGTGCCTGTGTAAGCCCTGCTTTGAGACCCCCCAAGGAAGGACAAAAGTAGTGCTTAGGCCTTGCTCTGTATCCAATGTGGCTCTGAACACTCCCATTAAAAAGTAAATACAAGCAAATTCAAAATTCTGTCTTTTTTACTGAATTCTGCCTAAACTTTTTGGTTTAGTATGGCTCTGAAAACCTTCCTAATTTGTTTGCAGAAAGTACATAAATTCTCTGAAGAATGAAAGATGGAGTTTTCAGAGTGGTTTGTCTAGCGCTACATCCTCAGAGCTTGCAGTATTCAGTGCTTGAGGAACTTCCTAAGCCAAGCTGCTGTATTTGTTAATGTACTTCCTCACAGGTACAACTACCTACACATTCAAGATTTTTTCCACAAAACTACTGACCAAGGAAGCAACAGGCCACCCCACCTACAGCATAAAATTATTCTAGGAGGTGTAGGCTAAGACTAAGGGAAGCTGCCTCAGAAACTGTAATCTGTTGCCCTCCTGAACTATAGTCTCTTCTGCCTTTGCTGCTTCTTTCCAGTTCCCTACAGTGCCTGGTCCTTGTTACCTTCCTATTCTGGTCCAGCTGTTTCCAGAAAAGGACAGCCTTCCAAGTTCAGATATCCATAAAGTGGATGGGTGGCAGTAGAAATGCATGGCATAAACAGATACGTGTGGTTTACATGTCACCACCAGAATCTCATTGTGTTGAAGCTGGGAACGCAGCCAGCCTGTGGGTATATAGTACTATTTTTATCCCTCTCAGTGGCACAACCAGGTTTGGCCTTGGTGCAAAGAATGCCATAAGCTTTTCTTCCCCAGGGCTTGATGCCAGCCGCCTTAGCCTACTCGTTTTCCTACTGTGGTGGCTGGATCCTTCAGCCCAGCACACTTGCAGACCATGTCTGCTTGGCAGCTATTTCACTGGCCTGCGCTCTCTGCCTCTGCTATTTCTTTATTATATTTACACATTGCTTGCAATTTAAACTGAGCTTTGGAGCGTAGTGACTGTAATTTAATATTTATTCATAGTGTCCAGCAGAGTGACCCAAGCAGGGAACAAATGAAGCGTTGCTCTAATTCAAGTAAATAATCATAGAGTAACTACTGAAAAGTGAAAAATGGCATTTGTAGTAATGTGTAGGTACCTGTGCACTGGGTAACCTCTGTATACTCACAGTCTGTGTCAGTATATGACATCAGTGCCTGCATTACCTGCCTGCCCTCTTGCTCGGCAGTATTTGCTTCCATGTGACTGATTGCACTTCACAGCCATATTGCAAGAAAGGTCCACTGCTTGCTTTCAGTCAGATGGCTGCTTGCCAAATCTAGGCTCTTTTGTCAGCGGTGAGCTAAGGAATGTGGTTATTCTCTTGCTAACTTTGGTGGAAATGTTCAATTAAAGGCCACTGGCTGTGCAGCACAGAGGATGGAACTGAACATTGGTGGCTGGCTCTCCGGTGAGTAGGAAAAGGACAGCATGCCCATGAGCCTGGGGAGGGGAAAGTACTCTGGAAAATCTGCTGCCTTCTTTTTGAGTTTAATTGCTGGAGCTGTAATCTCCCCACAAGACCAACGTTCTTTCAGGCCCCTGTGATTTCTTCTTCAGCCAATTTTGTCATTCTCTAATTGCAATTTTCCCTGGCTTTAGAAAGTGGTTTCCAGGATAGATGTGCTGGCAGAGCCCCTCATTCCACAAGTGCTGGAGGGAGAGGCAAGCTCTTTTGCTAACCCAGCTGACCTAACTGGAGAGGTTGAGGGGAGGGAACAGACACCTTTGGGGTTCACCAGCACTTCCCTAGGTCTTAGCAGCAAGCTGAGCATAATGCTTGGGATTTTGCCTGATTAAAAATACCTGATGGGCAAATGAAAGGAAAAAGAAAAGGTGACTGTTCTGCAATGTGGTTCGTGAAGTTGGGTAGTTTTTAAAAAAAAAAAAAAAAAAAAAAAAAGAAAAGAAGAGTTGCTTAGTGAAGTAAATTGCTCTGATTGCTCTGGGGACAGGACTCCGTTCCAGTTAGCTGCATCCTCAGTGGGGGTTTTGGCAGCTGGCTGTGAGTTAAGGGTGCAAGCTGTTGGTTACTTTCCCGTCCCTGCCTGTCACAGCTACTTTGGCACCATGCAAGCACAGCAGCATCGGGGCTTTTCCGCTTCCTGCTCTCTTTCACTGCTCACTCCTGTAGGTTATGCAGTTTACTTTGTGAGCGTGAGAGTTTTGACGCAGGGAATACAAATCTCTTCTTGTGCTTTTGGAGTTTCAAACAGCTGCTGAACTTCCCCATAGCCTGACAAGTTTTTCTGCTTGGTGAGGGATACAAAGCAGCTAGTCAGGGTTAATGGGAGTTGGGAAAGGGGCAGAAGAAGCCCTTTCCATTCTTTAGCTTGGAGGGCTTCAGTGGTGGTTCCCCAGGAGGCGTTAAACCTGTCTCTAGACTAGTCTCGGTTGCTTCTGTACAGTTTTCTTTTTGTGGAGGAACTGGTAAAGCTTGTGGATACTCACAGATTTTCACTGCAAGCTGTTAAAACTCTCCAGCTTTATTGCCAGTGAAGGATCAGCTCTGTGCCAGGCTGCCTGATGTATGGCAGTGGTGAGCTTTGCTGGATCACATATTGCTGAGCACAGTGCAACCCTGAGGCCCCTCTCCTCCACTTGGTGACTCTGGAGCTTGTCAGTGGGTGGCAGTTTGGGGTGACCAGCTGCCTCTAGTATGTATGGTTACCAAGTGGGAGAGGGTCTACAGCACTTTCCTGTAAATGTCCATGCAGCCTCTTGGCTGGGAGGGCCAACAAATCTGCTCTGGGCTTCACATCTTTGGAGGCAGCTGCTTGAGACCTGTTAAGAGTTGAAAGGACTAAATCACACTGCTTTAGTTAATAAAAAATTAAAAAAAGCAAAAGGAAAAGCTTAGGAGGCAAGTTACCATTTGCATCTGGGAAGAGGAGTAACCTTATTGTTGGAGGTTTTCAATGCCAAATTAGATAAACCTGGTCTGAATTCACTGTTGATGGTGCTTTGAGTGCGAGATTAGACTTGAAACTTTCGAGGTCCTGTCCAGCATGAATGGCTCTAGGAGCACACTGTGTCAAACTTATTGACTGATGCTAGGATTAATTTGTTCAGCTGTCCCAAGGAGTTGCTACATCATGGAGAAAAAAAAAGAAAAAAAAAGTAAAGAGAAACAACTAGTTAACTGTATTCCTTTACTTTGCATAGAAAAGACACAAATCGTTCTCCTACCTATGCTGCACACTTTGCCATGGAACAGCAGTTCTTTCAAGTTATATTGACCTCTTAGAGCAAATGATTTCCTTAAAAATCACATTTTCTATTTGATGGGATTTCTATCTCATTAGGGAGCCATTCAAATACAGCAGATCTGATTTTTACCACTAGCTGCATTGAAAGTTCTAGACAGAGTGCTTCATGAAGTTCCAGTTAGCAAGAAATGTGATTATAAAAGTATCTAATGACTTTAATTTGCATATATAGCACAGATACTTTCCAGATAGTGTCTTTTACTAACCTTTAAGTGCCAAATACACCTATGAATAAATAAGGCCAGATTTTGTCACTCTGTCTGACAATGACTGGAACCTTGCCTAGGAATAGATCCATCTAAGTCTACTGGACTACTCATGCAGGTGAAAAGTGTCACGTACAAGACTGAGTGTGGCAGAATTTGGCCTGAATTTACCTGCATATGTAGGTAGTCCTTAAGTATATACAGGCAACTTAGAAATACATGCATCAACTGCTTAGCCATGTTAATGCCCTTTCAACAGGATTCTTCTATTTTATTGGGTTTTTACAAATGCAGATGGGGAAAAAGCTCTCAGTCACTTAGTTCTGTTTTGTGGCACATCATTTGCAAGCAGTGCTAGTGGCTTTACACGTATGGATGTCCACTGTTTTAGGCAGAAGAGACACTGGTAACAGTCCATTAAAGGACTCATGCCAACATCTCTTGTAAAACCCAGCAATGCTGGAACCTAGATGCCATCAGTCTGAGCATGAACATGCAGGACAGACACAGGAAGGCTTCTGGATCATGACCAAGGACCGACCCTACAACAGCAGACATAGTCCTGCTCCATTCACAGACGTCTGGCTGAAACCTACTTTGAATCTTTGTTGAAGTTAGCTGTTGACTTTGAGAAGTACCTATTGATAAGGTGTAAATGGAGTGGCTTCCAAGATTACATTTTGGCCTAATGTGAGCAGATAAAGGGGGAAAAAATCCTACTTTTGGGGTTTTTTTTCAAAAATTTCCATGCTATTGGGAATCTGGTGTAGCAGTAAGTTGGAGGTGCCAAATGTCAAGTCCTTGTGCTTTAAATATGGCAACAGGAGAGTATCTCAGTGAAATGTTTCTATGCCTTAAATGCTTTTATTTAACAAGGATAGGTTTCTAATCTTGTTCTTGGAAAAAGACTGGTTCTGGATGGTATTTACAAAAGGGAGGGGAGGAAGGGATCAGCCAGAGGAAGACACTGGAATGGAAAATTGAAAGCAAACCTGTTCAAATATTGCCAAGTTACAGGTGACTGAGAACAGCATTGTTACAGCGAGGAGGAGAAATTGGCCTCAACTCTCATCGGATGATAACTATACTGTCTAAAATACACAAATATACCACAGAATGGTATGGCATTTCATATGGTATTTTCTCCATTGGTGTTGTAGGGTGACGAAGGGCCCCCCGGCTTTCCTGGACTGAAAGGGGATAAAGGAGAAAAAGTAAGTCCAAGTCTTTAATAATTACAATGTGAAAAGTTTAAGAGTTTATAAAGCTATTGTGGAAGGCTAATGAACACAGGCCCTCTTCTAAGTCTTTAGTTTTACCTCTGTGTTTTCTTGTTTTATGTTAGCAAAGCTCTAAGAAAAGGAGACTATGCTGCTGTACTGGTTTTTGGGAAAGTGCACCTTAATATCTTTAAACTTATTGACAATGCTCAGCCACGTTTGACAAACGTGTGGAGGTCTCAAGGGCATGAACTTTGTCTAAACTTTGTAAAACTCTGAAACAGAAGAGAAGAATGAGACAGAATAGAAGCTCAGTGCTAATACCTCTACATACAGAAACACCAGTGTTTCTTCAGTATGAGACATGGAAGGCCAAAGATTATCATGTCACTTAACATAAATAATTTTTGGGCTGAGATGGCTGTTAGCTACTTATGTGTCATCATCTTAAAAAAAAAAAAAAAAAATTATTCTGCCCCAAGCTTGCTCTGTTGACTAGTACTTACTTCGGACACATTTGTCGGAAATGCCTCAAACATCATTTGCAGGAGGGATTTTAGGAATTTAAACTTTTACCACCTCTTTTAAAATAGCAAATGTTCAGGATTGCAAGGTGTTGTGGATTAACCTGGCAGGCAGCTAAACACCACACAGTCATTCACTCACTCCCACCCAGTCCCCAGTTGGATGGGGGAGAGAATCTGGGGGAAAAAAAAAGAAAAAAAAAAAGAAAAATTCATGGGTTGAGAAAAAGACAATTTAATAGGACAGAAAAGGAAAGAAAATTAATAATGATGATGAAAAAAGAATATACAAAACAAGTGATGCACAATGCAATTGCTCACCACCTGCCAACCAATGCCCCACCAGTTCCTGAGCATTGGTTGCCCCCTGGCCAACTTCCCTCGAGCATGATGTCCTATTGTCTGGAATAGAATCATAGAATCATAGAATGTTTTGGGTTGGAAGGGACCTTTAGAAGCCATCTAGTCCAACCCCCCTGCAGTGAGCAGGGACACCGCTAACTAGATCAGGTTGCTCAGAGCCCCATCCAACCTGGCCTTGAATGTTCCCAGGGATGGGGCCTCCACTACCTCTCTGGGCAACCTGTTCCAGTGTTTTACCACCCTCATTGTAAAAAATTTCTTCCTTACCTCTAGCCTGAACCTACCCTTGGGCCAGCCCTTGGGCCAGCTGGGGTCAGCTGTCCTGGCTGTGCCCCCTCCCAGCTTCTTGTGCCCCTGGCAGAGCATGGGAAGTTGAAAAGTCCTTGTAGACTAATGTAGGCACTGCTTAGCAACAACTAAACCATCAGTGTGTTATCAACATTCTTCTCATCCTAAATCCAAACAACTACTAGGAAAAGAAAAAAACCCATTTAACCCTATCCCAGCCGAAAGCAGGACACAAGGCAAGATCCGTCCCCGAGTAACACTCAACAAACCGGCTCAGTATAATCGCAGCCCAGAGTGACGGTTTGCAGTGCCCATGTCTTTCTCATTTGAGCCTTTTTTTTTTACAATACACTTAAAGTGCTGCAGTGCCTAGAAGGAGAAACACTGAGCCAGTTCCCCACCATGTGCATTGGCTTTGCCTGTTGTGTGTCTATCGTCTTTTCATTCTCCATTTATTTTTTAAATTGCCAGCTGCACGCAGCAAAACTTGCCTTTTCCCCACATTTGCTGCAGTCCCCGTTAGCTGTGGTGCTGCCAACCTCAATGTGTTTAGTTCCATTGGTCCTGGTGCAGAGGAAAATTTAAAAAGTGGTGCCTGGTTTTTCTGTTTCTTTGTTTTCTATGGTTTTGCGTGTTCACAGCTCTGAGACTCACTTCTGGGTGACCAGGGCAGCTCTTGAGGACTGCTTGAGTTTTTCAAGGCTTCTTTTCTGTTTGCTTTTAGGCTCATTACTTATGTGCATTATAGCTGTGCCTAGAGGCTTCTGAGCTTTGGGATGGACACTGTACAAGCAAGGAGTAAAAAAATTTAAAAAACGAAGAGTATTTAGTGACAAAACAGCAGGTTTTTGAGACAATGGAATGGTGGACAGAGAAGCTGAGGGGTGATGATATTAAGATGACTCAATGGTTACGAGTCTAATTAGCTGCAGAGCTTTTATATTAATTTATTCTTAAACAAGTTAAGTGGCCAAGAGTGCCTAGTTCCTCATTAACAGCTCATTAATTGGCCTTAGTGTGTTAATGTCAGCAGCAGCTCCTCCAGAGACCATAAATAATAAATGTTTGCATGGAAATCATTCTCCTCATTCCTTCTTATCGTGATGCATTACTCATGTCCTTGCGCTTGCAAGGGGCGTTCATATTGTGCTGATGATAATTCTGTTGGTGTTACAGGGGTCCCTGGGTTCACCTGGCCTCCCTGGGAAGGATGGAGCAAAAGGAGAAACCGTAAGCCTTTTTGTTCCTCCCATGTAATCCTTGCTTTTCAGTGCAAGGCAGGCAGTGGAAATCAATCTGTATTGAGTGGAGCATGTCTTGGGGATTTGTATGGCCATTTTAGGAGCAGCAGAAACAAATGGCAGGAGGTTAATGGCCCCAGCACTCTCCCTTGCACGTTTGCAGCCGTGGCAGGTGCTGTATGGATTAGCCATCCGGAGAGGCTCCCAGGGCAGCTCTGTTATCGTTCATTAAGATGGGGAAGGGGGCAGTTGTGGCA
>NW_009259427.1:1225067-1227320 GCF_000687185.1 Egretta garzetta | reverse complement strand
CACCATCCTCTGCTTCCACAAGAGACAGGGGTGAGAGAAATAGATGTATTGGTCACTGAAGCAAGGGCCTGAACTCCTCTTGTGTACTGCTAAGAGCTAAGAGCAACGGTGAAGATGCAGGGTTAGCTCGAAGAAAGATGAAGCATACCAAATACTGTCTTTAAGAGGACTACAGTTGAGGCATAAAACCACAAACACATTTTGCAGAATCTTAGATAATTACGTTTTAGAGCTTTCCCTCCTTTCCCCTGCTTGATCGCCATCCCTGCGAATTATCTTCATCCGGATTGTGGACCTTTATCATCTCATTCATTGTCCCTTTGTGGCAGTCATTTGGTGGCGCCTGGAGGAACCTGGGGAGAGGACTCTTTGGAAGTTCAGGCACTTGCTAAAGTAGTGGCACCCAGCAGAAAAGCTCTTTTTTTCCTGTCACTTGCATCCTGTTTCTGCTTTGTGCCACACTGTCCCTCTTTGGAAAAACCGTGATAATTTTCCCACATGGCTTCCAGAACTGATGCAACTTTCTCACATCACACATGGCATAGTCTGGGCTCAGGCAGTGACAGACTTGGACTTGCAGAATTTCTTATAGGACATGTTTATTGCACTAAAAGTTCACTACTCAAGAACAAATGTATTATGTCTACCTCCAAGGATTCCATCTTTGTAGGTTGTCGTTGGTGCAAGCTGTTCACAACTTAGGGAACTCGTTTCTTGCTGCTTAGGTGGTTGTGTCTGCAGAGCAAATGAATAACCGCTTCCGTTTTCGGTTTGTCTCTTTCCTCTACTATTTTTGCGAAGAAAGCACGTAGTATACTTTCAGATAGTTGTACACAGGGCTGTAGGTATTGGGTAGAGCTGCTATTTCTAAAACTAAAGCTGTATGTAATGACTGTTTTGAGCCATCCTAGCCTTTATATGTAAAAGATTAGTATTTACCACCAATATTGCTTTTACTTGCAGGGTGAACCAGGACAGCCAGGAGCATTTGGACTGCCTGGGCCAGCAGGTCCAAAGGTAAGCTTCCCATTTCTTCTTTACATGGGCAGGCTTTTTTTTTTTTTTTTTTTCACTGACTTTTTATATGTGTGGATTGTTTGAACTACTTTTTGTTTATGACTTTTGATATTCTCACTGGTGAATGAAGAAACTCAAAATACTCATTTTCATCAGGGCTAAGGTATCTGCAATTAGGCAAGGTATGTAAAAAGGAGAAATACCTTTTGTTCAATCAACAACATAGCTGGAGAAGGTGAAGAGAACATATTTTGGGGGCATATAAGCCTTGCTTCCTGTCTTCAGTAAGCCTTCCCACCTCTCACAAAGACGTAGGTGAGAATTATTATCCCTACCCTATGACTGGGAAAAAAAGTGATCATGGAGAGATCCTAGCCTGGATATTTCTTCTTATTTTGGGAGCTCCAGTTTTGCACCAGTAGACAGCGGCAAAGCGATACAGAACTTGAGCCAGTGCTTATATCACTGGGTTTGCTTCAAACAAGATGCTTCTGAGTGGGGATCTGGTGAGACTTAGCTGAGTGTCAGAACCGTGCCTAAACTTCCTAAAACCATGCCCTTCTCATGAGCAGTTCTTTAACGTCCTTCCAAAGTCTCAGCTCTCTTTGCCTTGTTCCCTGGTTACTGAGGGAGCTCTCTTTGCCTTGTTCCCCGGTTACTGAGGGGATAACTACCCCTCAGGTGGTTTCAGGCTTGTTGCTATAACACAAAAAGGAGATGGTGTACTAGATTGACAAGTACATTTTCAGGGGCATCATGTACAGTAAGTTCAGCTCAGCCTATGAAAGGTGCTGCAAAGACAACAGACTGATTGCCCAAATTTACTTTGCCCAGTTCTGTTCCTATATAAGCAAAGATCTTTGAGCATCACATCTTTCTTGAAGAGCTGAATCTGGTCATCTAAACCTCCCATTGAATTCACTGGTATTTTTGTCCTCAAATTGGACTTCAGCATCTGAACACTTTTCCAGATGTAGTCCTGATTGTCACTTGTCTCTATCTGAGAGGACTCTGAAGCAATTAATTTATATAGGTCCTTCTGGGTTCCTCAGCTATGGAGAGGTGCCTTTCTGCAAAAATTTCTTTTTTTTTTTTTTTTCATAGAGGCAAATGTTCATCATTTCCTTAAGTCGCCATCAGGAGGGTATTGGAACAAATGGTGTGTTTGTGGATTAGTGGACATGCTTGGCAGCCATCCCATGGCTCTTTGCAGGAGCCATGTTGCCTTCAGCAACA
>NW_009259427.1:1218614-1225022 GCF_000687185.1 Egretta garzetta | reverse complement strand
TGCCAGCTGGGAAGGAGAGCTGGGCTGAGTGGAGGCACTCTGGATATGGTTTTGCCCTTCAGTGGGATTTGGGAGTGGATGAAATGAACTGTATTCATCACCCACAAATGTCTTGTCAGCTGCCTCTCTCCTGTCATATAAATGAATACTTATTTTCTCTATGTCCTGCATGTTTCCTGTAGTGGAATTACAAACCACTAGGCTATAGGATGCTTCTTGTGGTATGAAGTTCATGAAGTTCCTCACTCTTGCTTTGCAAAACTTTTACAAACCAAGCTAAATTGTAGTATCTACATCTACCTCCAGAAGGGTTTGGTCATGGAAAATGCTCCATATTTCCCACCAGGATCATTAGGCACATATATATAGTTCAGCCAATTAATGAGGCAATGCTGAGTAGTTTAGCACTGTGGACTAGGCAGGATAGGTGCTGGTGGGGCTGGACCTAAAGACGTCTGACTAGGCAATGCCAAGTGCTCCCAGGGAAGAAGTGTGCTTGGCTAATCCCAGCCTCTCGGCTACAGTGGCTAAATATAAAAGCACACGGTGACTTTTATTTATTTCAACGGATGTGCTGGCTACATGCAGTGTCCTTGAACTGGATTCTGGCTTGAGCTATTTTAAGAAACAATCCTGCCTTTGCTGACAGGGCTTTAAAATCTAAAATATGAATTCACACTCCTTTACTCCTAAGCATGAAGCCCAACCACCTCGTCAGTGTGGAACGGGGTCTATAGAGATGGGCGGAAGTGGAGCAATCAGGAAGTTCATATCTCCAATTACTGTTGTAATGATTGGTTTTTGCCAGATCACTTATTTTTATTTAAAATCATCAGCATCAGTACAGTGGCTCTGGACTCTACCCCAGGCTCCACGGAGAGCCACCTTGCAGTTTCTCTGGTCGGTTAGGATGCAGTCCTTCCCGGATCGATCCATCTTCATTTGCATTGAGCCAGGTCAGCACAGTGCATGATAAGCAGCTGTACGTGTACCCCAGGAAATTCAGCCCCCTGTTTATCTGCTTGGATGAGGGATTTCCAATCTTTTGCTTCAGTGGGAACTGCCAGCACTTTCTTTTAAGGAAGTGCCTCACAGCTTTTACAGACCTTGTTAATTGTGTGAAGCTTCTACTAGCACAGGTAAGGGTCCTGCAGACTTCTGGTAACAGGACTTCAGTCCACAGAGTTACTGTAATGGTTGATGAGCCCACTAGGGTATTTGGATGGGTTACAGGAACGAAATGGCCTTGGTATGTCATCTCCAGTTTTAGTGCTTTTGCTGCTTAGTGAAGTCTCCAGGGGAGATTGTTCCTAGCTCAGTGTCTTCATTGTAAAAATGTGTGGGGTTTTTTGGTGTTTGTTTTTTTTTCTTTTTCATCAAACATGGTGGGTAAACTTCACTGCTCACTAAGAAGGATGCATGGTCTTGCTGGCTACGAGCTGGTAGAAGCAAAGAGCTCTCAAAGTCAGCCTTGTGCTAGTCAATGTTGGAACATCTGGTTATAGACGATGCCATGGTGGTCTGAGGTGGCAAGAAATATCCACTGGTGGAGAAGGCTCCCACATAAATATGTGAGGCCTGACAGATTAATTTAAATAAAGTAAGCAGGTCCAGAGAAAAAAGGCCATAGGTCAGGTCCCTCACTGTATGATATTATAGCAGTGAAACAACGCTTGAATTTTTGAGACCAGGCCCTTTAGTCTGTAAAATCCTGCAACAAATATTCAACCTTTTCCTTCTTTATTTTCTGTATTTTTAATTAAATGTTAAAGAGATTTTTTGTGGCTGTCATTGCTATGGCACTCACATAGCTATAGCATTCCCATCTGAACTGACAGCACTTGATAGAAAAAACAGAGGGAGAGGGAAAAGAAATCAAGCCTTTGAAATATAAAGTATTAGGTAAGAGTTTCATTTTGACAAATTTCCATCTTCTTGTTTGCTTCAGCTGCCGAAGGTCTAACACTTCCCTGTTTTACCAGACATGATCTCAGCACAGGCCTTGAGCGGGATCAGCGAGTCTTCTCATCCAGACAAACCCAGTTTCTCTATCTATAATTTTTGCTGAGTGTTATAATCACATTTTATATTTCTATTTATTTATATTTATGTATGTTTATTTATAACCACAGACCTGGCAGGCTGGCTGGCCTGTATTTGGCTAGTGTTTCACCTCTGCTTTAAGCAATGCATTGCCAAAACTGCCCCCCCCGCCCTGTCATTAGAGGACTTGCACCTCTTCCTGATCTTGCAGAGGTCTGCAAATACCCAGTGTTGTAGAGATCCCAGAGCCACCTTTGCTTGTGCCTAAGCCCAGCTCTTGTTAACCTGTTTGTGAGTCTCCCCGCGTTTGCTATGTGGTTCGCTTCCATACTTCACACAGGTTCAACCGCTTTACAGCTGGGCTGATGAACTATTCACAAGCTTCAGGGCACGGCTATATCTGCTTTAACAAGTCAAGTCCTCTCTGGCAGAGTGGGGGGGCAGTTTTGGCAATGCATTGCTTAAAGTGGAAGTGAAAGTACAGTCCAGCCAGCCTCCCAGGTCTGTGCTTAACGACTGCTCCAAATGAGATTGTCGTTTGGGTGAAGACAAGTGTAAACAGTTCTGGAGCCCTCAGCACAAGAAGGACATGGAACTGCTGGAGCGGGTCCAGAGGAGGGCTACTAAAATGATCCGAGGGCTGGAGCACCTCTCCTATGAGGACAGGCTGAGAGAGTTGGGCTTGTTCAGCCTGGAGAAGAGAAGGCTGCGGGGAGACCTGATTGCGGCCTTTCAGTACTTAAAGGGAGCCTATAGGAAAGATGGGGAAAATCTTTTTAGTAGGGGCAGCTGTGACAGGACAAGGGGTAATGGTTTTAAACTAAAACAGGTTAGGGTTAGACTGGGTATAAGGAAGAAATTCTTTACAATGAGGGTGGTAAAACACTGGAACAGGTTGCCCGGAGAGGTAGTGGAGGCCCTATCTCTGGAAACATTCAAGGCCAGGTTGGATGGGGCTCTGAGCAACCTGATCTAGTTAGCGGTGTCCCTGCTCCCTGCAGGGGGGTTGGACTAGATGACCTCTGAAGGTCCCTTCCAACCCAAAACATTTTATGACTCTATGAAACAGTGGTGTGACATGACCAGCCTCCTGGGTACTTGCACTGGGACAAACAAGCCTTGGTTCTGCTAACAGTTCATTGCAAACGTATCTCACATTTTTATTTTTTTCTTTTTAATAAGAAACATATATTAATATGAAAAATAGAAATTATTTAAAAATAAAATCTTGATCTGTTTTGAAGCCCTATCCACTGCAGCCACCCAATACAGGAGTTAACAAGATGAGAAAGGAGAATGAAAAGGAAAGTGAGATAAGTATCAAAATAATCAGCCAAATAGATGATATAGTAGATCCGATCAGTTCTCATGGCCACCTTGTCAGGCCCAAGCTGTCTCTGTAGGATGGCTCTGAGGGCTCATCCTGTTCAGCTGAGGATCCAGACCATTTGTGGGCATTGTAAGGCACATAAAAGCACACAGCAAGAGTGCTCTGCATTTCGGTTTACCTGCTCCAAGGAGAGAGGCAGTGTGCAACCAGCTGAAGAACTGCTGAAACGTACCTGATCCTCTTGCATTTCTCTCATTTATGCTGAAAATAAGCATTGGAGAATAGAGTTCTGATCTGTTTCTTTTCATTTACTTTTCAAAATCTGTAACACTTTGAAGTCTGTGGTTCATTTATGCTGGGATACAGCCTTTGCTGTTGCATCTGCAGCCATGTACTCCTGTGCTGTGTTCCACCGACACTGTGTTCAGGAGTCACGACAGAGCTCAGTCACCCTGCATACAACAAGCAGGCAATGACTGCCATTGCAAAAACTTCTGAAAGGACCCGTAGAGGAACTTGCATGGGACAGTTTGCCTTTGTAGGGCAAGACTGCAAGCTGAAGGATAAACTTGCTGATGTCTGAGCACTGGGGGCAGAGGAGAACATTGGGGTGTCACTTTGGGTAAGTAGCTGGAAAGTCAGACACTTCTCCATGTATTAGGGATGAGATGTTCCAGAAGCCTCAACAGGCCCCTGTGAGCCTAGGAGTGCAAGATACATTTCTGAATGACTGTTTTTATTCTTAGTCTTTTATGTGAAACTGTTTCTGGTGTTTTACTTCCTTGCCAGGGATCCGAGGGAAAACAGGGTCCTCCAGGAATTAAAGGCTACGTAGGTGCACCGGTAAGTCACGGCTCTTATTAAATTTTTGACACTCTAGAAACTTTCTTCACTTTTTCAGTTGTTCTGCCCACCTATCTTTTTTTTTATTTTATTTTTTATTAAGCAGTATAGGGTATGTCTGACCACTTACCTGTACTGTGTCCAAATAGTAACATTTTCTTGACTTCATTGAGTTTCTTCTTACTTCTTTAGATGAGAACAGATCTGTAGCCAGTAGAGAGGTGCTGGTAGAAATTACTTGATTACTGTGATAACAGCTGGGGATTTTGTGATGCTCCCACTGTAATGAAATTGCTTTGGTCTCTGTTGATGCACCATTTATATGGTACTTGAAAACTTCATCATAACACCAACAAAAAAAATACCACCTCTCAGCAAGTTTCCAATCAAATTTTCAAAACTGTCAGGGAATAGCCTCTGGGCTCAAGGGAAAAACGTGCCTTGAATGAATGGACAGCAAGACCAAAATAAATCAGATTCTGTCAAGTTAGCAACTCTGGCTCGTGGTCTCATCTTGGCAATTACGGAGGCAGCCTTTAAGCTGGTGTTGTAAAGGCTGATTGGATTTTCTGAGGTTTAATGACCCAACTGTACATCAGTGTGCTTTAGTGGCACACCAGACGTGCTCATGCACTGAAAGATTTCCCTGTGCTGGCCAAGGACTTGCTTTACAACTCACTACAAAGAGGCCCAGTGGGTTCAAAACAGCTTGAGCATTTTTGTCTTTGCCCAGGTTCATGCTGTTTCCCTGTATGGTCTAAGGCTGAATTGTGTTAGGCTTGAAGGTGATGAAGTGAATATGGGGTGTGTGTATGTGTGTGTGGCATTACCTGCCCATGCCAGAGACCCTTGCAATATTAATGAGATAAATGGACAAAGCTATAAGGACACTTCCTTCCCGCTCCTTGAGTCACCTTTCTGGAAAAGAAGGAAAGCACTCATATGTGGTGCACTCTTACTGAAGATCCTATCCATTTCTGTCATAGGACTGACATTTGGCTTGGACTGCTGGGGAGGAGCAAGGCAGTAATCATCATCTACTCAGTCTACATGAGGGCCCTGTAGTTATTAGTGCATTAAAGGGGTCATATTTTTAAACATCCTGCCATCTGCTTTTTGGAAATAGTGGGGTTATTGCTTTGCAGCATGAGAAGCTGTGCAGGCTCAATTTGGGTTGTTAGAGATGGACAGGGCTGTACAGACTTTGCTTACAGTTAATCATGGCCTGAAATCTGAAGATCTTGGTAATTATCTAAATCATCTTACAGGCCAAATAAACCCAGACATGTAGCTCTCATTAGCTTGGAGGTAAGCCTCCATTATAGTGTAAAGTAAATTGAAGTTTATATACAAATGTATTATTAGAATAAGGAGCATTTTAAGCTTTGGCAGTTTTATTCTGACAGAGCATATTTGTCTGCCTGTTGCCATTAGTTGATTGCCCAGTTGCTACAATAAAGGTAAAATATAAAGTGATTCCTGTGCCAAGGGAGGGTGGAATCTGTTCCTGACTGTTGAGTCGATCACCTGTATTATCATCACTGTCTTTCATCAGACTGAATCCCAGCACATGGTTCTGGTGTACCTGGGAGGAGATGAATTATGCAGTCCAGATGAACACTGGCATTGGATCCACGGTGCAAAAATGCGCTTGGGCCTCCAGGACAGGGATTATCTAGCATTTGCCAGTTGTCAGAGGTACCTGCCGTCTGGCTAGCTACTGCATCCAAACCCACCAGGAATGGGCATACTTGCTTGTTTATGCAATAGTTTTTTCCATCAGTATTGTCATCTATCTAAGCCCTCATTGTTTACGAACAACGTGAAAAATGCAAAGCACTGGTTGTTTTCCAGACCATCTGCAGCTGTGGTGTGTTCCCTGTCCCTCCTGTTGGCAGGACGGTTGTGTGTCTGCAGGCAATATAATATTACAGACGTTCTTGGGCCCACAGGTCATCCCTGCCCTCTGAGTCTGCTTAGACGATGCTTGTGGCCAACTTTGAGGACTGGAAACACAGAAAATGTCCTTGAGGTTCACTTGAATAGATTGTGCAGATGTGCACAGTGATTTGGTGACTAATTACAGTAGATAACTATGCCTCTACTCGGATTGAGTTTTATAATCTCTTTTTTCTTTTTATTTTTAGGGTTTACAAGGAGAAAGAGGAGAAAAGGGAACACGAGGAGACAAG
>NW_009259427.1:1214168-1217938 GCF_000687185.1 Egretta garzetta | reverse complement strand
TGCTGCATGCTAGGAAAAGCCAGGCTGCTCTTCACCTTTGCACTTTAGGTGCAGTGGGCTTCCAGGCCAGCAGCTCTGGAGGGTGATTGATGATGGAGTTTCCTCACTGCGTTGCATCTCCTGCTGCTGTTTGGGAATGACCTCCCATGGGAGTGCAGGAGGGCTTTACAGATCTCTTCTGCCTACTAAGCACACATTTAGGGACTTCCTGTCTATGTGTAGCCAGGGATGGGGGAGAGAGAGGAGGAGTGGAATGAACTTATGCCACTGAGGAGATCTAGTAGGGTGTCCACACTGTGTGCACCACCTGAGAGTTGTGAATGGCCACTGACTGCTGCTGACCACATCTGCATCCAGCATTTCCCCATGTCACTGAAGTTGCTCAGGTTATCCAGATTCCTCTGTTTCTGTCTTCTTCCATCACCTTAAGCTCAGTTTTTAATGAGGACCAGGTAGTTTCTCTATTAAAGGCTTCATCCAGCTGGTGCTGCTTCCCAGTTCTGTGCTCTCTCCTGCCTGGGAATGACTGTTTTACACAGTACAGGACACTTCGCGATTTGAACCACATTTATGGCTCAAGAAAGTGACCAAGTGCCTATTAGAGCTGGAATAAGCATTGAAAAAGAGAGCTGGGCAGACACAAAGTCTTTATTATTCCAGTTTGCTTGTTGTGTTCAGAGAGACCTCAGATGTGTACACACTTCTGCTGCACACCTGTCAGACCGGTGCTCGAGGCTCCTGGAAAATGCCTCCAAAAATGCATTTTACTGCCCCTGCCAGGAGAACTGGGTGCTGATTTGCTCCTGTTCCAACAAGCAGTGGGAGATGGGGCATCACCAGGCTCTCAGTCGGACCCAAGCCACCCCTTTTCTCATGCAGGCAAAACAAGTAGCATGGCCTTTCTTACAACCATGAGTGATGGCCTCTCTTGCTTATATCTCAAGCTGGTCCTGGGACAGGGATATCTCAGTGCCAGTCTGGCAGCTTTGTCTGTATTCAAGCTGTCTTTAGTGATACCTGGCTGCATGTGCTTGTGCAAAGGAGGGAGCTATTAGCTTGCTAGCACAGCCTTGTTCCTATTTTTCACTCTCCACCTCCTTCTGGAGAAGAAACCCAGAGATTTACACCAAGCTTTTGCCTACTGGGAAAAACGATCAATGGACCCTTAGTGTGAGATGCTGTGTTTTGCTTTACCATGTGTTAAGGTGTCCGTTCCCAGTGTCCATTTCGTTCTTTATGATGAAATAGCCACAGCCATGTTTTGTATTACCTATCCTTGCTGCTGCAGCTGGAGTAAAAGGCTGGATCGTACTTTCTCTTCCGCCTGCCTCAGCCCTTTGCAGGACTGACTTAGCGTGTTGTGTCTAGCCCGTGCCTCCGCTGCTTTTCCAGAGGTGAGGTTGTCTAATCTGCCAGAATATTTGGCTTTGGGAAGAAAATCCATCTTTCTGACATCACTGTGATGGGAGAGGAAGCTGGAGCTGTGTGTGGGCAGGCAGCTGACTAAGCTAGAGGAAGATTAAAGTGTGGAAGAAATGAATTAGGTTTTGTTTCATTAAAAGGATATGCACAATTAGGGCTCTTCCCCCCCCTTTTTTTTTCTCCTGGAGCAGCCAGATCTCTGCTACAACAATTGTACTTTGATTTTTTCCAGGCTTTAATGATGGTCTCAGAGCACCCACTGCCATTGCTTTAACTTCTACCAGTCAGTACTACTGTGAAAACAGTGGGCGTAAATCTGGCGGGCCAAATATTTTCTTGTCTGCTCTTCAGTCTGTAACTTGAGTACTGACACCTACGCAACCTGTGTTTCTTTGTGCTTGAGGAGAAAAGTGTTTATTATATCAGATGAGAGCCCTAAGCCCATGCACTGACTATTGGCCTATCGAATCTGCACCCTAGTACTAAAAAAAGGCTGAATACCCCATAATATGTCTTGCTGCTATATCCTTAGTTCCTGGGACCTCAGATGTAAATATTGATGTTTTACAGTGAGGTTCCCAGATCCAGTATTATCAGTTACACCTGTACTTTAGGAGAGCCAGTGCACAATATCAGTGATATCTCATGTGCTTTTGCACCCTATTTTTGCACATGCAGCAGTTCAACATGACATGGGGCATTGCTTTTGCTGCATAAGCATGTGTCCATCTAGTAAATCCTTGTCTGTTGTACTGGGGAGGAGCGCATGTAAGGAGGATGCCATTCGATGGGGTGCTGCACATGGAGCCTCTTGTATGGACTGCATTGTAGGAAGGGATAATCAAGGTTCACCAGGGAAGAAATTTTTTTCTGTGTCTCTTTTTCTCTTTGTCAAGCATTGGAACAGTTTGCTCGGGGAACTGGTTGAGTCCCCATCCCTGGAGGGATTTAAAAGACAGGCAGACGAGGTGCTTAGGGACATGGTTTAGTGGTGGACTGGCAGGGTTAGGGTAACGGTTGGACTTGATGATCTTAAAGGTCTTTTCCAACCTAAATGATTCTATGATTCTATGAGGAAGCTGGTCGTCTGCTGCCAGGCCCCTCTGTGCAGTGGGTTTGCTTTCCTCCAGTCTCTCCCAGGGCCCTGCAGACTCCAGGGAAATAATTTTTCCAATAAATCTTTACACTTTCTAACTAGCAGAAGTCAGAAAACAGCACTAAAGTTTGTGTGGAGTTGGGATTTCCCCTGGTTGCTTACAACTCTTCACCATTCTGTTACAGTGGTTAAAAGCAGAAAAAACAGTAGAGCACAGAAGAAGGAAATAGAGTCTTGAAGTGAAAATTTGAGAATGACACTTTTATTGTGTTTTTTTCTTTCTTTTGGAAAAAAAAAAAAAAAAACAACCAAAAAACTTTCTCTAGCCTATTTTAAAGAATGGGAAAAAATATTTATAATGACAGATTTTTCTGAAAGAAACAACAGAAAGCACAATCATTTGGAGTGTTTTCAAACAGCTTTATTGTATGCATTTGTATAAATAATACATTTGCCTTTCCCAGCCCCCATTAGTAGCAGTAAGAACATTGACACTTCTCAGTTTTGGCAGCTAAAACAGCATGTGTGAAGTAGTCATTGCTGCAGTTGTATTGATGTTAAAAATTCTCCTGAGAATACACTGCACATTTTGTCAGCAATACACCAGACTGCTGCTTGCTTAGAGTCTCAAATTCAGGATACTTGTACCTCCATCAGTGCAAAGGAAACCATTACTGTAGAAACTATTGCCCCAAAAGCAAGTAGACGTAGATGTCTGACGCTGGTTTTCAGCTGCTTTCTGTTGGGTACAGGTCTCTCTAATTTCATCCCTTGGATACATAATTTTGAAGTAACATTTATGTTACAAGATTGATTGACTTTCTAAAGGGAAAAAAGAAATAAATTGATTTGCAAATCCATTTCTGACTTGCTGAATCAATGTCGTTTTCAAAAGGAGCTAATTAAATCCAACGCTGTAAATGTGGGTTTGCAGATAATAACGGGGTCTAACAGGAATAATGTGGTACAGTAATCAATTAAAATGTCTGAAACATTAAAAAAAATAAAATAAGACTAATATTTTGCTGTCAGTCCTTGTACTTCTAGAGTTTGTTTTCATGTGCACATTTATGTTCACAGTGGCACTGTGTGTGTGTATTTGATAATTTGTATTCAGCTGTGTGTGCAGGACCCAAGCAAAAATCAGTGTTTCATTCTACTGAGGTTTAAGCATTTTACAGTGTAAGAAAAAGTCCCTATCTCAAAGAGTTCTAAACTAAAGAGGGTGGAATGGAAAAGAACCACAACTCAT
>NW_009259427.1:1213578-1214135 GCF_000687185.1 Egretta garzetta | reverse complement strand
TCATTATCTCGAGCAAGGACCTGGTTACGGAATATGTGAAGTTTGAATGTGGATGTACAGTGGAGGTCATGGCCAGAATTCAAAATGACCTTGAAAACATAGTCCCCCAAAGCATAAGACGGCATTGAGAAGGAGTAGCTGCAGGATGCTTCATATGTGTAGGGCAACAAATTGCACACTGCCACAGAATGGGAGCAACTGATTAAGGAGCTGTCCTGCAGAAGGGGGCTTGGGGTAAACGGTAAACATTTTCCTGGGATTTAAACAGAAGAATACACTACAAAACATGAAATAATCTTTCTGCTCAAAGTTAACCTCAGCTGTGTCCGGCTTGAGGTACCTAGCTACAGCAAAGACATGTCAAAAATGGACAGTGCACAAAGGAGAGCAACAAAAATGATCAGAGGTCTGAAAAACATACCCATAAAGAAAAGCTGAAAGTATTGACATTGTTTAGTCTAGAGAAGGTTGAAAGGGGAGTTTTGACAGTCTTCAAATACATAAAAGACCATTGTAAAAATGAAGGGAACAGTGTGTTTTCTGTGGCGTGTTAGGGA
>NW_009259427.1:1208065-1213558 GCF_000687185.1 Egretta garzetta | reverse complement strand
CTGTAGCAAGAAAAATTCTGGTTTAGGTACAGGAGAAAAAAAGGTATCTTCAGGTATTAAAAAGAAAGTAAAGTAGTGGAATAGATTGCCTGTGGATTTTGTGGGCTGTCCGACTTTGAAGACATGGGGATGGATTAATTGTTCCCCCAGATTATGGAAAACAAAGGTAAAAAATCAAAGTTTTTCCTTAACTGGGTAAAAATGAGCTATTGCAGGATTGTGGATTCATTATTTTTTTAAGAACTGTTCGGGGCTGATGTTCGCCTGATGCACTTTGTCCAATTTACATGAACCCACCTCAGCAGGCAGGGGAAGGATGCCCATGTGGAAAGTTGGCACACAACTGCTTCTCATCTCTAAATTCACATCCCAGGTATTCGGTGCTAAGTTTTCTTGACAGACAAGTGCCAACAATTAGCAAGGTTAGAGAGAATAAAAGTTTCCTACTGACTACACTTGGTTCACCTCCTTGTTACTGGACAGAGGGTCCCAGCAGCTTTTTGTCATACAGATGTGGGGACTTTAGCCATGTTCCCTATTGGGATGGCTTCAGTTTCTCTCCTTATTCCTTACTCTTGGAGCAGGTAAGATGGACATCTTGCGGAATGGTGACTTACATGCCACAGATTTGAATTATAGTGGTTCCTTCTCTTCTTTCTCCAGGGAGAACAAGGCCTAGACGGTTTCCCTGGAAAGCCAGGTGTGGAGGGGAAACAGGTATGTGGCAAATAGTCAACGACTGGGGGCTTTTATTTGGGACAAGTGGAAGTTTGACTCTAAACCAGAGACTTATCCTGGGTGGCTGCTGAGTCATGGCAGGACCCTGCTGCATCGACAGTTTTTGTACTCCTTATTCTAAGGATCTTTGCTGGCACAGTTTTCTTTTTGTTTGGTTTTAGAATCAAATTGTAATGCAATATACACTTAAAGGAAATGCCAGTCCTTTAAACATGATATGTTAGATGTTTGTCTTAATTTCCATTAAAGACATAAGGAAGCACATATAAAAATTCAATTGTTTAAGGCTGATTTTTATAAACTATTTTTTCCCCTCCCACAACATGAAAGGGGGACAGCTGGATTTAATATATTTGGTTTGTTTTCAATAAGAAAGGCTTGGAACTATTTACATTTTTAAGCCAAGATGAAACCAGAAAACGGCCTAAAAGACCAGTGCATTTCTGCTGATTAGACAGATAATGCTTTGTCTAAAACTGCTATCTGTCGATCCCACAAGACTGTTTTCATTACTCAGGGTATGATACCTAATGAGAGGCATCCTTTACTCCCAAGGATGTTCTGGTCTAAATAGCAAAGGACAGAGTAAGAAGCAGAGGATAAAAAGTGATGTGCCAAAAGCCATGCAGCTAATTATTGCCACCCTTGAGCCTGAAGCCTCCAAGCTGTGGCATCTGCATCCTATTCACGAGCCCTTGATGTTTCTCTCTCTGGAAGGGATCATCTGGAGGCACATTGTTGCGTTTGCAGAGGTGGAGGAGCTACATGCTGAATCCTCGGGATAGCTCGCCTGCAGGTGGTTGATCCTGCTGCTCACATAGGCAGAGCGGCTGCTGAGGTCTGACCTGACGGCGCTTTACAAGCACGGCAGCCACGTGCTGCCCGAGTGCCTTGCCTTTGCTCTTTTAGCAACCAGAGTTTCAACTTGATTGTGTTGGGAAGCATTTTTGTTTCGGTATAAGACCCTTTTATTTTTTGTATTTAGATGGCGAGGTATAGTGTCATTAGCAGTCTTAATCGTTAAATCTGCATGTTCCTCTCCGTGAGGTGATAAAGTTTATTGCACTGAATTTTTCTCTGCTTGTCAATGGGGGATTTGACAATCATCGCTTCTCTATGCTCTGCTCCTCAGCCACCGTTTACCCTATACTGAGAAGTATTTGTCTAGTTAGTGTTTATTACTATCCTTATAAGATGGAAATGTTTTCCGGTGCTTGATGCAGCACTGGCATCTCAATGAACTATGTTCACTATGCCCATTACATTGTTTATGGAACTGGTTTATACTTGCAGCAAATGTGGATGAAGTGAGAAATTGCAGAGGGATGTGAAGGTGGATGCTGATTGTTTACGACACCTAAGGAACAATTTCTCCAAGTGACACCCTATTACAGAAGTTGGGTTTTTCTGAAGTTTTTTTGCCTTTTTCATGTCTAGACACCTAGCAGCGGGCAAATCTTCATGCCTGAATTTTATCCTAAATTTTGTGCTTGACACTGATGTACTCCCTGAACTGCAATCCTTCTGAACTGGCTGAAATTGGATTGCTGTTGTTGTGGCTGCTGTGGCATCTCCATCCTCATTCCCCTTCCTCCCCACACAGCAGAGCCAAAGCAGCCTTGTGTTGTATTAGCTCCTACCCAAGTTCAATGGCATGTAACTGTTTGTGCTTCCAATACCCAAAGCTGCAGCCTTGTGTTTCTCCTGTACTTTAAGAGAATTGCAATTGATGGCCCACAGTATGTAAACCAAAGATTTTTTTCTCTCAATTTTACCTGTTTATAGGGCCCTGCTGGCAGCCCGGGCCCTCCAGGTGCCAGTGGGACCAAAGGAGAAAAGGTGAGTTGGGACGGGACGCACGGGAGGGGTTTGGACACACTTTTGTTAATTCATCCTTGGACCCCCAGTGCTGGAATTATCAGAGCTGTTGGCCTAGTATTTATCTCATTTGTCTATAAGTGAAGCTTATATACATTTACATGTTTCACTTCTCTGATGTTGCTTCAGTCCAAAATGAGTATAAGCGAGTGTTACAGCTCCTCTACTCTTGGTTTAACCCTCGTAGTGGGAGTAGAGGGAAGTAAGAGAGAAAGTTGGCTCAGGAAATCTTCCTCATCTAAGAAACGTGAGTAGAAATGTCAGTATGTTTATGTAGCAGCCAGTTTTCTGACCCAGGAGATGTAGAATTGACTCAGAAAGTGCCAATCAAACAAGCCCAACCCTCCCACCTGCAAAATAATTATTCACTGCTCTCAGCAGCAATTTTGACCTCATTATTGTACAGAGTTGTTAGAGTTTCCATGGCAGCCTTATGCTTCCCACTCTGCTAGAGGTGATGTTGTCGTTTCGGTAGTTCCTACCTAGTTCTTTGACATGAGTGGAAAGGCATGTCCAGTTCTGGATTTTCTTTCTCCTTTTCTCCTCCAGATAAGGCAGTGAGCCTTATCCCAGAATGCAGAGATCAGAAGAAAATCGCTCTATTTCCCATTACTTTCCCACTCAGATTCAACAGCTGTAGGTGAGGTTTTAGAAGCACCTACAAGCAGGGCGCATCCACTGTGGTGATAAGCAACAACAAGATCTCTGTGCTCCAGCATGTGTGCAATAGAGAGCAATCCTGAGTTCATAACACTTCATCTATATCTCTGAAGTGGCTGTATTTGGTGCTTCAAGAAGATGTTTAGCTCCTTGCTCCGTTACTTACAGTGCAGCTGATGTGTGTCTCTTCAGTCCTTCTGCCATAGCATGGACTTTCTTTAGAATAAATAGTAATTAAGTTTGCCTTACAAGGAAATAGCATGAAAGATATGCTGGATCATTTGGGCACCTACGAGGGTAATGAATAAATAGAGTGTGAAAGGAAGCTATGTGATAATTTTTACATTAGTTTGTGCCTTAAGTAAAGGACATACATACCTTCTGGATGCTTAGTCTTAAAGCATAATAAATAGTGGACACTGCTGGAAAGAATAGCGCTGGAAGACATTGATACCCTAGATGGCAATAAATCATGTAAAAAGCGTATAGCCTCTCTTACAGTGTGATTCTACTCTATAGAATAACTTGGGGAAAATGGTACCATTTCTGACTTACTTTTCTTTTTGCAAACATGTTTTTACTCATTAGCAAACAAAAGCATTTTGCCCCCTAAATACCAGTCCTGCAGACTCTGTTAGGGATCTAAGCATCAATCAAGTTTATTTGTGTGGTGTGTGTATGATTTTTGAAGCTCAAATTTAATGTTATGGTGCATCCAGTGCATCTTTCATTTTAAGTCACTAAATGTCATTAAAATCAATGTGTAACATCGCAGTAACACAGAACACAACCAGTTCCTGCATGTATTCATCTGTAGGGTAGGAAAACCAGAGTTAATTGGGATTGCATGTTCATATTTCTTAATTATGGGCTGGTATTGAAAACAAGAATGTACAACGGCAGTTGGAAAACATGCTCGGAGGTTTGCTTTTGGCTTGTGTTATGTTATGTATTGTGCTATGTTGTGTTCTGTGTTGTGTTACATTTTTTCATTTCTTTTGTGTTTCCCTGCAGGGTGAACCAGGACTTCCAGGATTGCCTGGCACTTCAGTAAGAATTCTTTTTAGCTTTCTCAAACATTGTAGGTGCTATAGCATGGGAAGAGAAAGTGGAAGCTGGGGGCGGGAAGACTTTACTAAATGAGAGATGTTCTTAAATTATTTTTTTTTTAAAGTGAAGTTTAAGGCAGTGACGATTTTTGAAGAAGTGATGGGTTCCAACCAGGAGATGCACTGTTACAATTTTGGGAGATTTTGAACTGTGAAGATTAGGACTTGAAGAGGCTGTGAAAGCATTGCCTTAGGTGCATCAGAGAGCGCAGTACTGTGACAGGACTGTGCGGTTTCTAGGACAGTTGCTGCGTTGATGCTTAGAGTGGCCTTTGGAAAATAGACCCTGTGAAAGTTATAAAAGCAAATGAAAGTTCAGAACGGAGTTGAATTATTGAGTGCTTTTGTCATGGGCTGGATGTGAAAGTTGGGAGGGGAGAAGAAAAAGGACATTTTTTATGACGGGGAATGATCTTTCCTTGTATTATGTCTGAAAAAGTCCTGGTGGAATATGAGACAACCAGGAGCTCACGAGGTGAAATCAGGAAAGCAGCAATGAAAAAGCAAACCAACAAAACAGGAGAGGGGGCATGATCTTTCCTGTGGCTGTAAATGTACGTGCCTTTGTGCACCCCTCTGCCTTCAGCAATGCCTTCAGTGACCCCAGAGGTCAGGAGCAGGGACATAAGGACGTCCGGAGGTTAGTGTTGTCGGTATGAAGAGGTCATCTCCAAGTGAATGGAAAAAGAAAATTTACTGCAAAGCATGCAGAGGAGAGGGCTAGAATCGAATTTTGCAGGGGCTGGTAACAAAGCAGTTGGGGAGTATCCTTTTTGCTGTCTGTGGTGGGTTGTGGTAACTCCAGTTACCCACCGAGCTGCTGTATCACTCTCTCTCCTCAGCCGGAGAGGGGGAGAAAAATACGATGAAAGGCTCATGGGTTGAGATAAGGACAGGGAGATCACTCACCAATTACCATCACAGCCAAAACAGACTCAGCTTAGGGAAATTAATTTAATTTGTTACCAATCAAAATCAGAGTGGTGTAAAAAGAAATAAAAGCATATCTTAAAAAAACCTTCCCCCCACCTGTCCTTTCTTCCCAGGCTTAACTTCATTCCCAATTTTCTCCTCCCCTCCAGCAGCACAGGGGGATGGGGAATGGGGG
>NW_009259427.1:1199809-1207858 GCF_000687185.1 Egretta garzetta | reverse complement strand
GGCGTGGGGTCCTCCCCGGGCTGCAGGTGGGGATCTGCTCCCCCGTGGGCCTCCCTGGGCTGCAGGGGCACAGCCTGCCCCACCATGGGCTGCCCCAGGGGCTGAGGGGAATCTCTGCTCCGGCGCCTGGAGCCCCTCCTGCCCTCCTGCGGCACTGGCCTGGGGGGCTGCAGGGCTGCTCCTGCTCCTCTCACATCCTCTCACTTCTCTCTCCCAGTTGCTGTCTCCCAGCATTTTTTTCCCCTTCTTAAATACATTATCCCAGAGGTGCTGCCACTGTTGCTGATGGGCTCAGCCTTGTCCAGCAGTGGGTCCATCTTGGAGGCGACTGGTGTTGGCTCTGTCAGACACAGGGGATGCTTCTAGAAGCTTCTGACAGAAGCCACCCCTGTGGCTCCCCGCTACCAAAACCTTGCCACACAAACCCAATACATTAAAAAAAATATTGGATTAAAATTAGGAAACAGCACTCTTGGACTATTGGTCAGAATCATTAAAGGGCCACTGAGACCAGCAGCATTAACTGTAGCACTGTGCCAAAGAAGGACTCGGCCCTAAAGGCAAGAATGAGAAGCTCCCTGGTCCTCCGGAGAAAGGCAGAAGACGATTTCCTTACCCAGTATGTGGTAGAAAGCAAAGGAGGGAGAAAGAGAGAGCCTGGAAAAAACCTGTTTGGGTAAAAGCCTTTTACTGTCCTGCTTAAATGTGAAATTAGTGATGTGACAGTAGTTGCCAAGAGGTTTTGAAAGATATGTATAAAACCTGAAGATGAGCCTAAATTTCCAGGAGGTAGGTAGAAAACAGGCTGAGAAGACTGACAGCTATCAGTCACAGCCACGCTGGCTTGCATCAAGGAGCCGAAGGATGGTCTGAATCATGCACCATATCTGAAGTCAGCCTGCTGTTTTTATGATGCCTTTTCCATTCAATATGACTTTGTAATTTAAACCAAGACAAGAGCCAGTCTTGTCAGCAGGAATTGAGGAGCTGTAGCAGTTAGTGTGCATCTCGAGGGAATGGCGAGGGGAGAAAATTTACACTGTGGGGGGACCACCATACCCTTGGCACCTTCTGTGTTGTCTTTCCTCTTTTTCTCCTTTGTGACTCTGCGTTTTCATTGCAGGTGCATACTGAAGGCCCAAAAGGAGAGCGAGTAAGAGAGATTCAATATCTATTCTTCCTTTGGAAGGATGTTTTTATGTAGTTCAACTGCCTGATAGATTAGATTTTGCTTTAAAATAATGCTTCAAAATTAAGGTAGGTAGAAGCATTGTCAGGACATTAAGAAACAAGTTCTCCTATTCACAGTGGAGAAAGTAAACGCAAAAGGAAAAAGGGCAATGTACTCTTCAGGTGCGATGAATCTAACATAAATGAGGAGTAGAAACTGGAGAGAGCCAGCTATACAATTCTTTAAGTCCAAGGATGTGTTAATATAAAAGCCAAACTATATTATGCTGAGCTTGTCTCTGAACATGGGCACTCAAATAGGGCAAAGACGCCAGTTGCTTCAGTCTGTTAGTCCTGTATACAAATAGAATTTATTTATTTTTTTTATTTTATGTTGGTAGTTGTGTAGTTTTTATCTTACTGCTATTGAACCTAATGATATGCATCATATAAATTATATTTAAGCTCTTCACAGCTGTGCTGGCTCGGGGGAAATGCCTGTGGAAACTGTTTTTGCAAGTTTTTCTCCACCATTGAACCCCAACCCACAGCGTTTTGCTGGAATATCCAGGATAGTCCAGTGTCTTCAGTAGAGTTACCATCTTTGAAAAAACAAAGAGCCAGTTACGGATAAATGCCTGCTGAGTGTGGGCGGATCAGCCTGTGTGCAGTCTAATGAGTGCTGATAATTCAAGTAGCTGAAGGATTAAGGAGAAGACCAGCTGGTCACTGCACTTATGAGGAAAGGGGTGGTATAGGTCCTGTAAAGATGGCCAACACGAGTAATGTGACCATATAATTTTTCATACAGATATTTTAACACTTTTTTTAAAAAAAACATTTCTGTAGGGAGAGCCTGGGCCACGAGGACCACAAGGCCAACCTGGACTTCCTGGACCTCCAGTAAGTTGTTTCCCTCACCACTTGCAATTCCAAGAAACTGCAACTCAGACTGGTATGAGGCATACATGCAAAATCTTATACATCATTCAGGCACTAAGAACTTAACAGTCCTCCCAGCCTCCTCTTTTCTTCACTGCTGAGAGGGGGTCTCCTGCTGTGGATGGCCACTCTGAACATATGGAGGTGGCATCCAGGACAGAGGCAGTCATTGCACAGAGGCAGAATTTGCCTCAAGGCTGTTGTCATGCAGAACCTGATTGTTTTTCTAATTCTAATGTTCTGAAGAGCTGTATGGGCGTTCAGTGCATCTGAGAGAGGCACTCACTGGTAACTTGTAAGCTATCATGTAATGAAGGTCAGAGAATGGTTGCTGTAAAAGGGATTGGCTTGATGCCACAGGCTCCTGGCTAAAATATTTTGTTGATGAAAAATAAGAGTGTGTTTGTGTTTCAACACAATTTTTGCAAGAATTTTCACATGCCAGCATTCTTACTTTTGACTTAATTTAAGCTTATGCTTATAAAGCTTTAGCTTTATAACCCAACTCTGCAGGATATCGCAGTTCAGACTGTCACTGCTGCCTTGTTTGCAAATACTCTGTATTTTCTCACTTCTGAATTGTTTGTGGTGTTTCACTGTTGATTGGGTTTTGAAAATTGGTGGCATTGTGAAGATGCGTTACTTAAGTAAATCTGGTTTTAATTATGTCGTGTAGTTGTGTGCTCTGTATTTAATTCAGGGCATTGTCACTTTTCTCTATCCTGTTTTCTTATTCTCTTCTGCTCACAGGACAACATAGTTATCAGGTAAGAGTTGTCTAGGTAGCCATGCAGTAACAGTAGCACAAACCAGCTAGGAAGTGGTTATGTAGTTAATTAATTTTTCTTACTCAGTTAACTTGCTAAAACTTTTCACTTTTAAAGGGAGAGGCTGGTCTGGAAGGCAAGCCTGGAGTCCCTGGTCTACCAGGTCTAAGGGTGAGTTGCTGGTTTTTTTAAAGTAATCCTCAAGAGGCTGGGGACAGCTTTTCTCAATAAGATTTGACCCACTTTACATAAACTTTTCTATTTATTTAAGGATCCTGAGGGTCCAGCTCCTTTCCTCTGTTCCTTCTGTATGGTCCAGAAACTTTCAGTCCACATATTGTATGTGGTGCCCTGTGGGACCCTAGGACAGTTTCTTTCTTGTTATTTGCTCTCCTGTCTTTCTGTCTGCTCCTTGCTGCCAAGAGGACTCTTGATATGACTCTGAGTGTGTAGAAACACTAGTAATATGGACTAGTAATATGGAAAGTTCAGAGAAATGCTGTTGTCCTGGAAGTCAAATAAAAGCAAAACCACGTACAATGCTTATTACTTTCTGTTCTGTTTGGTCTGTACTCGTACAGAAGCTCCCACAAAACGGGAGCTGGTGTACCATTCTCCACCAGGAACTTAGAGAGTTTCCTCTTTTAAAAAAACAAAATATTGGATTTTCTCTGACTCAGAGTTATGTCTTGAAATATTCAAGTACTGACAAAAAGTAAATTTCATAGTGGGCTTGATCACATTACATGAATGCTCTGAACCTGCCTTTCCTTGCTTCAGCCCATCTCAGAACATCTCACTCGAGAACAGATAAGGGTGGAAGTGAGATACCTGTTTAACCTTTGCGGAGGCAGTCACTTCAGTCTCAGTACTGCTGTTTGATGGGTTACTTCTTTAAGTAGTCATGGAGACTTGATCATTAGCTTAATCCATAGAGGAGGCTGTGGGGGTTGCCTGTAATGCTTTGCACTTGAGTAAGCACCAGTGTTGTTAAAGACTGGGTGTGAAAGAGCTAGTTGTGAGAATGGGAGGCTTATGGGCAAAGGACAGTACAAGGAAGAAATATATTCCTTGGTGGGTAGTTTTCTACAGACTTTCCATTGAAATGCATGATATTAAATTGAGCTGTAAGCTTGGCTTTTAGGAATCTTCTTCTTGGGAAGATGGGCCATGCAGTCTCATGTTAATGCCACAGTGGAAAAGGGCATTTACTTGTTTTCTTGTACTTTTCCAGTCTGTGGAAAATTTCACCTTATCACTTTAGCAAATAACTGTGCCATGCTTTACTTATGCGTTGACAAGCTCTGGATTGTCCTGGTTTTAAAGCCTGCTGTGCAACATTGTTTCTTGAATAAGATTAATAGAACGTATTAGCTGGGTAAAGGACAGTGATCTGTCAGGGTCTGCAACAGGACACAAAGTGCTCCTGCTAATGATCATTTGATTAGAGATGTCATTTGATCCATACTGTCTTTGAATGTTTCCCTAGACTCTGTTGTGTCTAGCTAGTTAGACTTCTCCTAAGGGTCTTTATTAGTCACCAGACATCTTAGGTGGATAGCTTTTTTTTTTTTTTAATTAAAGGCCATTATTCAATGACTGAATACATGTGATGAATCAAAGTCCTGAGTCCTGGGCTTGGTGGATCTACATGGATAACCTACATGTGGGAGAGAGAACAGATACTACTGATTCACCATTAGTACAGTTCTTGACAAAGCACAAATATAAATCCAGGCATTGATTACCATCTTACATAAATTTGGCTGCAGGAAGCATTTCTCTAGCCAGGCTTAGAAGTTAATATGCCAAGAATGGAAATCTCCTCAAATATCTGTTTTAGTCTAGTTTTAAATAACTGGATGTGAGGTGAGAGCAGGCTCTGAAGCCACAGCTCAGAGCTGTAGCAAACCCTCTTGCACACACCCAAACAAGAAGGTTCTCTAGTAGCATAGCTCAGCGATGAGGACACGGCCAGGGTGTCGTGGTTTAACCCGGCTGGCAACTCAGCACCACGCAGCCGCTCGCTCACTCCCCCCTCCCTCAGTGGGATGGGGGAGAGAATCGGAAAGAAAATAAAAGGTTAGAGCCGAGGGCTGAGATAAAGACAGTTTAATAAGAGAAAATAATAATAATAGTAATAATGAGAATGGTAACAGAATATACAGAATATACAAAACGAATGATGCACAATGCAATTGCTCACCACCTGCTGACCAATGCCCAGCCCGTCCCGAGCCGCGAGCAGAGCAGGAGAAGCTCAAAAAGTCCTTGAGTAGTCTGAGCACTACTTGGCAACAGCTGAAAACATCAGAGTGTTATCAACATTCTTCTGGTACTAAATCCAAAACACAGCACTATGTTAGCTACTGTGAAGAAAATTAACTCTATCCCAGGTGAAACCAGGACACAGGGTCATGATGCCTCAGTTTCATTTGTGGCTCCAGCCCTGGCTGGTTGTAAGGCTTGGCTTGTTGCTTGGATATTAGGAAAAAATTCTTCACTGAAAGGCTATCAAGCACTGGAACAGGCTGCCCAGGGAAGCGTCTGAGTGACCATCCCTGGAGGTATTTAAAAGGCCTGTAGATGTGATGTTTAGGCACATGGTTTAGTGATGGACTTGGCAGTGTTAGGTTTACGGCTGGACTTGACCTTAAGGGTCTTTTCTAACCTAAATGATTCTATGATTCTAATCTAAACAATTCATATCTCTTCACCTCTGCCCCCCTGTAAATAAGGGTGGGAGTGCAAGGCTATACAAGTATCTGAGCAAACCAAGCAGCCAGAGCAACGGTGTGAGCGTGGGTTTGTTTATCACTGAGCACGTTCCCCAGCACACCTTTAGGTCATGTCAAATGGTTGTCTCCCATAAATGTCCCTGCATTGCAGGATGACTGTATCTGGCAGGCTGGATGGCAAAGGCCATCTTCTTTTGTGAGAAGGGGAGTTTAGCTGCATGAACACAAGCTCCTGTGCTCTTTGCATGTGGAGCCCTGGCCCATTGTATTTAGCACAGATGTAGCCGCCTTCACTGCAGTAAGGACAGAAAAATCAGACCTAGCTAGAGGCAGATTTGGGACTGCTTTTCAGTATTGTTAGCAGACCTGTGCAGAACAGATGAAAATCACTAACCATCTGCTTGGCTGGTTCCTCTGCTGGGGGAGGTTTCCAGACATGATGCTACATCAACTTATATCTCCTGAAA
The DNA here is from genome assembly GCF_000687185.1 of Egretta garzetta. Lineage (NCBI taxonomy): Eukaryota > Metazoa > Chordata > Aves > Pelecaniformes > Ardeidae > Egretta > Egretta garzetta. The sequence continues at coordinate 1,201,774 of NW_009259427.1, read as the reverse complement.
ATTTGGTTCTTGGAGTACTTTATAATTGTTCTGCACTACTATCTTGTAACATAAGTGTTGTGGGACAGATTACAATGCAAGACTGACTTTAGGACCCTCTCAAGTAATACACTGCAAAGGGGCTGATGTAAAACTGTTACTGTTTTGCAGTATGAGTCAACTTCAGTTTTGCTTTTCGTCAACCAAGACATAAGTGAAGTTGGCACATACACAGAGCCCCTGTCCTGACACAGGGATGCAGATATGACCATTTGTTGGAGTTCTCAGAAGCCTGCAGTACTTTAGTTAGCTGTAATGCAACTGGCACGAACTACTAATGGACTAAAGATGTGGTTGGAACCATTCCATAGAGGAATTCATGTCCCATAACACAGTCCACTGGAAGTGAAGGATTCTGAGCCATGGCAAGGACAGAGGCAATGTTGGCTGGTGTTAGAAACATGATGCAGGAGCCACCTACACAGTGTGTAGATTTCATAGAAGATGACATACTGCGCCAAATACCCTAGTGACAGTTTGGCTGACAGGAATAGGGTCATACATTTTGGGAAGATTTCTAGGAAAAGAGGAAGTATGATATTCTTTTAGCCTGGAGTTGCTGTTCCTGCTATTGCTGAAGAAATAAAAGAATACATGGGATAGTACAGTTGCCAATAAACAAGGCATATTCTTTATAGAGTCATCATTTATGTTACAGTAAAAAAAGCATCAGTTTCATTTCTTAAGATGGCTACTGCAAGCTTAATCTGTCATTTAAATGCATTTGTTGTACTTGCATAAAAATTTTTCCATCACCTCTGCTTAGACTGCACATTTCTTGGAGCAGTTGCAGAGTCTTCTGCTAATGTGTGGTACAAGTATGGCTGAATAACCAAGTGGGGTGAAGAAGCCCTGTCATCAGGGTTCTTCTGGCCTTGGTATTACAGATTACTTAAAACCATGTTCCAGATTGCTTAATACCATGCTAAAACCAAGAACCAGGGCTCAGTATTGGGGACAGATTTGCTTAATATTTTTATCAATGATCTGGATGAGGGGATTGAGTGCACCCTCAGTAAATTTGGAGATGACACCAAGTTGGGTGGGAGTATTGATCTGCTTAGGGACATGGTTTAATGGTGGACTTGGTAGTGTTAGGTTAATGATTGGACTCGATCTTCCAGGTCTTTTCCAACTGAAATGATTCTATGAGTCTATTTTATGTCTCTGTTGCCTTTTGAGGGCTTGCCACCAAACCAGCTTTGCTGTCTGCAAGCACTGAGAACTTCAGATACAGCCCATCCACACCCAGCAGCTCACCTCCAAACAGTTTAAAGCAGCACCTTGTTACTCTCAGACAAACTTCCCAGAAGTTGTTCAAGAGATCAGCATACTCACAGATGTTCTGAACAGCGTAATAGTTGCTGGTGAGTCACAGAAAGTGTGCCTGAAGGCTGGGATTTGCTGCTGTGCAGGAGGATGGGGTCTGAGAGAGCAGGGGACAGACTGAAGAAGACATTACAAGATCCTAGTTGGCATTAGAAAAAGAAAGGCTCCTGAGATGACTGAAGAATTTGATAGAGCATCTTCCTAATGTTTTATTTAGAAAAAAATGAAACCAGACATATTTGGGGGCAAAGAGTGAAAGGGGTGTTGTGCTTTAAAAAGAGCTGATGGTGTTCTAGAGACGTGATTGCCAAATTTATCATAAGCTAAGCTTGCTGTGTGTGAACCTCTCCCTCCTGCAGCCCATTCCCAGGAGCTCCAATATGGAGTGTGTGTTTTCAATGTAATTATAATAAGGCACGCTCACAAACATAGTTCTTTAACGTGGAAAGCTATTTGGAGGGCTGCTTACACTTTTGGGGAGTGGCTCAGTAGTGGAAACACACTAAGAGGAGCATAAACTGGGAAGATAGATCATGTTCTGGGCATTTAAAAGCACTTCTCTGATAGCTTTCTTTAGTTGCAGGTCTTGAAGTGTTT